>NW_027430048.1:0-123827 GCF_044706935.1 Curcuma longa | reverse complement strand
AGATCAAAAATGCTATTCACCCCTTTCTAGCGAATGCCACGATCCAACAGGACCAAGTCCAAAGACTCTTCCAAAAATATGAATTTATCAGGTTGTCTAACAACCCTCCTGTTGGGATGTATACCAGAATCCTAGCTATGTAAATAAACATTCTGAAATAAGAATCACATTTGGTCAATATTTGCATTTAGTTTTTATGCAAATGTCCATTTAATCTATATTGTAGATAAACATGGTGTGCGGAGTCACACACAGAAGACCATGTTATCAGTTCCTTATAGATTATAAACAGTGTTCACAACCAAGATGGATTGGACAAACCATTGGAGTGGTTGTAGTGTAATTTGGTCTTAGTCTGTCTTGACTATAAGAATTACACTAGTACACTAAGTGTGTATTGAGCAGGACCATCTGAGGATTGTTCGATTTATACTGACTATATAATCGAACTAAACCTCTGTTACTATAGATGTACATGCTCTTAATCCCGATATAATAACAAACACATGTACTTAGTATGTACTTCTTTGATTCATCAAAGGGTGAGATTTAGAACGATAGATCAAAAGGCCCGATGAGTTAGGAAGTAGTATTATGTACATGGTGTGTTGTTGATTATAGAAGGAAATTGTGACATATAATCTCGGCTGATGATGTCCCCTTGAGGAGCTCATAAGGATTATCATGTAAACCCTCAGGTGGACCTTGTCCACATGATAATAAGGTTGAGTAGTACTACTCTTGGATTAGAAGTTGATTAAATTTGAGTTGTCAATAACTCATTTAATTAACGGACATACGATATCTTAATCACAGGGAGATTAATGTACTTATAGTAAGAAAGAGCTCATACTATAATATGGGATTGGTGTCGTGTCTGTCTTGACTATAGAATTACACTAATACACTAAGTGTGTATTGAGCAGGACCATCTGAGGATTGTTCGATTTATACTGACTATATAATCGAACTAAACCTATGTTACTATAAATGTACATGCTCTTAATCCCAATATAATGACAAACACATGTACTTAGTATGTACTTCTTTGATTCATCAAAGGGTGAGATTTAGAACGATAGATCGAAAGACCCGATGAGTTAGGAAGTAGTATTATGTACATGGTGTGTTGTTGATTATAGAAGAAAACTGTATCATATAATCTAGGCTAAATCGCGACTCACCTCCGCCGTCTCTGAGATCCCGATCACACACGTCATTCCTCCCTTCATTTCCGTCGACGTCGAGGGAGTCTAGCCAACACCGGAGCTGGGGAGCTGATCAGCGATCGGAGCTGGCATCGATCGGGTGGCGGCGATTTGGGTGAACACTGTTGGGTTGTAAAGGTGCAAACATAGTCCCACATCTAAAACACATGGAAAAGATCATGGGTTTAAAAGAATGGAAGATATCTCCATTGACATGAGGCATTTTGGGGAGAGCCCAAGAACAAAACCATGAGGGCTTAGGCCCAAAGTGGACAATATCATGTCATTATGGAGATGTGGACATTCTTTAGACCCTACAATTGGTATCAGAGCGAGGCCGCTCTTCACCGGACTAACCGCCGGATGAGCCATGATCTGGATCTAACCATATGGGTTGAACCTTAAAAACAAAGGAAGTAGGGCTCCCGTGTTTGAATCAAGAGGACCAGACACCGAACAGGAAGTCCTAGTAGGTCGAGTAGACCGAGGGACAGGAAGTCCTGATTGCGGCTGGGCAGGAAGTCCTAGTAGGTCAGGGTGGACCGAGGGGCAGGAAGTCCTGGTTGCGGCTGGGCATGAAGTCCTAGTAGGTCAGAGTGGACCGAGGGGCAGGAAGTCCTCGTGGGTCAAGGATTCAGATATCAAACCGAAGCTTTTTGTTTGAGGGGGGGTCTGTGGTCCTTTGTTTGAAGGGGGGATTGTTGGGTTGCAAAGGTGCAAACATAGTCCCACATCTAAAACACATGGAAAAGATCATGGGTTTAAAAGAATGGAAGATATCTCCATTGACATGAGGCCTTTTGGGGAGAGCCCAAGAACAAAATCATGAGGGCTTAGGTCCAAAGTGGACAATATCATGTCATGTGGAGATGTGGACATTCTTTAGACCCTACAAACGCGAGCAGTCGGTGAATCGGAGAAGAAAAAATCGGGAGGTAAGGGGAAACGTAGCTAGGTTTATTGCTTGATTTTGAGTTTAATCTCGTTGTAGGCCTTTTAATCTCCTAAGGTTGTTGTTGGATTCTCCTCTCCTCAACTTGTGGGAGCGATCCGGAAGAAGAAACCAATCGGTAAGTTCCGATTGAGTAGGTTTTGGGTTTCGTGGGTTTTGGAGTTTAATCTTTTTGGATTGATTAGATTTTCCTTAGATCTGATATTCCCACAGCTCATTCCCAAAGCTGTTTCAGTTAAAGGCTTGTGAATCGGCGGCATCAAACCGAAGAGGAGAAGATCGGTAAGGATATGTTGAGTTGGTTTTTGGTCTTGCTTGGGTTATGAGCTGAATTGCTTTGGAATAGACTTAGATCTGTTTAGGTTGCTAATTTATCATTTCTCTTCAACTTGTGTCTTCTTTGATGTTGACCGCAAGAGTGAAGAAGGGAAACGAAACTGATTGCTAGGGAAATAGCTCAGACCAAAGTTTTGGTTGGAACCAGGGCTTGATCGACATTAATTCTGAGGTAAGATCTAAAAGCTCTTTTGGTTGGATTATGATGTAACTACCAATGAAAGCTGAATGGTATTACTATTGATTGAGATGGATGGTTTGGTTAGTGACCTTAGTATGGTTGATTGGTGTGAATGCATTGTTACTGTTGGTTCGGCGTTGCCTTATTGTTTGATTGGGTTGTTAGGTTAGATCAGTATTAATGAATGTGGAATTGGTAAATCGAGTAGGAATCCCTTGATCCATTAGAGTTAAGATTTAATTGGTTAGATTAATCAAACTTCGCGTTAGGTTAATCACATGGGGATTAAAACTACCTTTAACTTGATTAAGATTTATTGGATATGTCATTTAGGAATGTTGTTTATTCCTTTGCAGGACCTTGACTTATTTGCGGTCCTGTATTTCTGGGGGTTCTAGTTGTTGACAATCATCTGATTCAAGTAGGTACCCTGTATTTGGTCAATACAGGTTTCTTATTTCAATGCATGTGTTTTTATTATCTTGTTATCCTGTTGATACCCCTGCTGTTTGAGATAGTATCTAGTTGATACATTTGATAATCTTTGCTTGATACCTGCTGTTGACCTTATGATGATCTACTGATGGCATATTATCTGTATCTTTCATCATGTTGATACTCGTATGACTCGTTGCTTGATACTTGTTGTATGATCTTTATTTGATCTACCCATGATTAGATTAGTCTTAACTCTGATATCATGGACTTATATTGACCTATGTTGATTCTGTTGAACATGCTAATTGACTTTAGCTATTACATGTTGGAATGATCATCATACATCCATAATAGTTGTAGGTGTTGTTGTTGATGGATCTTACTTGCACCGTGTTGTGGTGCCACATAGGTAAGAGGTTGCACTACAGTTGGGTGCGACCAAGACTAGCTACATTGCCCTCCTGCCACACTGCCCCTCCCCACTTATCTTTAGTGGTCAGTTGTCGGAGCTGGCAGTATGTCCTGTTTGGCCCCTCAGTTCACTGCTCTATAGGGGTGACTGGGGAGTGTAGAGTGCGAACAGTGATAGATATTTTGGTTGCGTTGATTGATGCATATTACATGCATTTGTTGGTAGGATTATTACATAGTTTACTTTATTCATATAATTGTGGCTATTGCACTTGGTTGCTATGATTGTTGCACTGCGTGCCATTACATACATGCTTACATGCTATGATTATGATACCTGTTGCATAGTATGATTCTTCCTTAGTAGAATCAGTTATTATACCATGTTCTATACCTAGATACATGATACCTTATTGATACCTGATACCATGTACATGTTATTCATTTCTTCTGTATATGTTATTTTGGCTCGTACTCTGTTATTATTTCTGTTTACCTTTACATGCACTTCATTCCTGTACCCACTAAGTATCTAATGCTCAATACCCAGACCCTAGGATTGTTTATCTCTCCCCAGGTAGCAGATAGGTATTTGGAGCTGGGAGATTCGGTTGACTGCTGCTATCTCACATCAAGGAGTGTCTTTAGTTGGTATTATTATTACAGTTGTATTTTATTTTGGACTTGTAGTGTGGTTATGGACTGTATCTGTGTTGGTTTGTACTAGTGGTACTCGTATTTCGGATTTACGATATTTTCGCTATGTGGATTTTCCATATGTTGTTGCGGATTTGATATTGCATGCAAGAGTTAGTGATTGTGGCCGTGTATGCCTTATATGTACTCTGTTGTGTGTGTTATGCTATGTTGTTCGACGTGTAGTCCTTATTCCAGCCGCCTGTGGCTGAGTATCCTTGTATGTATTTACGGAAAGTCATTGTTGCAGGGGAGATGCTGCCAAAATTTTTCGGACGGCTTCTCGGGACGTGACATGTTCAATATGTATTTTTTTTGTTAAATTAGAAGCTTAAGGCTAGAAGATATTCATTCAGGTTATAGGTGTTATGCAGATATGTTTAATTTTCTAGTTGCAAAGTTTTTTTCAATAAATTCCCAAAGTGTGCACCTAAAGTTTGGCAATGTCTAAAAGGCGCACCTAACTTTCATTTTTCCCAAAGGGTGCATCAGATTCACATTTTACCCCTCTAATAATTTCTAACTTTTTTCTCTTTTTCTTTCCTCTCTCCTTTGCATCAATATTCTCTTTCTTCTTTTTCTCTCTCTGTTGCATGTAATTTTTTTTTATCTGCCCCTAGGTCGTAGTGTAGATGGTGGGTGCATAACATTTTTGGTGTAACAGCTACGGATCAAATTTTATAGAAACTCGTGACCTACCATTCACTCCACCATGTGCCTCTTGCTACCTGAATTTACCTCCCTCCATACCCATGAGGTCGGCTCTATGAAAGCCGCTGAGGTGGCAGATCCATTTTTTTTTCTCTTCTCTTTTTTCTATAATTAAATTAAAATTTAATTTGAACTTTAATCGACATAAATACTTCTCTTTGTCTCTAGGGCGTACCACAGACGGTGGGCGCATGACATTTCTGAAATAATAATTAGGGGTCGAATCTCATGGGAACTCACGACTTGTCATTCACACTACCGTGCACCTCTAGTTTGTGTACCGGAATTTACCTCCCTCTATACTAGTGAGATCGGATCTTAGGGGTTGCTAAGGTTGCAGATCCATCTATTGTTCTCTTCTCTTTTTCTTAAATTAAATTAATATTTAATTTAAACTTTAATTAGCATAAATAATCCCCTACATTTATTTATTTTTATTTTAAAACTTTAATAAAAAATAAAAAATATAAAATATAAAAAAGAAAGTTAATAAAATATTAAAAATATTTTTTTAGTATCTATAATTTTTAATAATATCTAATTATAAAAATAAAATTAATTACGAAGTTGATTTTATTAATATAAATAATAATATAATAAAATAAAAAATCTTTTTGGTGCTAATTTTTAAAAAAATTATTTTTGAAGACTAGTGGTGCTGGTCTTCTGAAATCAACACTATAGTATTCTGAATATTTTAAATCATTTTAAACACTGTAGGGAGTGCTTTAAAATAGTAAACGATGACTTATTTGGACTCAAGTTCACCTAATAAACCCACAGGAGTTGGATTGAGTCTGATCAAAACTCTCTAGGTCTATTAAAGAGTTTTGATCGAAACTCATTGATAGATGTAGATGATTTAGATTTTATGAAATTTTGTAATGAGATGGAAGTGTGGAGTGTGTAGAAGATAGATATGGTGAGAAATCTTAGTCCTAAGTCTCCTATACGAAGTTATAAGTTTGTGTCAATTAAAGTCTTAATCTTTCTAAACCTTCTGAGAAATATTGGGAATCCTTTACTACAATAACGGAGAATACCCTTGGACTTCCAAGCACTATAGAAACCTACAGAAGTTGAAATGAATCCGATTAGATCTCTCTTGGTCCATCAATGAGTTTTGATCTAAATTCATTAATGCACCTATAATATTTGAATTTCTAAAATTTTATCACAAGATGGGAGAGGTTAGTGTGTAAAAGGTATATATAATATCCAATCATAGTCCTAATACACGTAGACAAAGTTATGATCACGTGCCAACTATTATAAACTATGGTGTTGGTTTTCAAAGACCAACACCGTAGTGATGCTGGTCTTCAGGTTTTGATCACACATTGTTGTGCTGGTTTTCGAAGACCAATATCATTGTGTTGTTGGTCTTTAAAAACCAGCATCATAGTATTCTAAAAATTTTAAATCATTTTGAACACTGTTGGGAGAGCTTAAAATAATGAAAGATGACTTATTTGGATTCAGATTCACCTAATAAACTCATATGAGTTAGAATAGGTCCGATCGAAGTGTCACGACCCGGGAGATAGCCGTCCGAAAAATTTCGACAACACCTCCCCAGTATCCCTGACAATTCCCTGAATACAAACATGAATATACATCGGCCACATGCGGCCGGAAATATTGACTACATATCCAATAACTCTACATACAAGGCCTACACGGCCACATGCAAATAAACTAACACATCCTATATTATAATAGATCACCACGAGAAAGCCGGAAAAAAAACCATACATACGAAAACTCACATGAGATATAAAACCACGCAACGGAAAAGCGCGACAAGAACCACACCAATGTATATAACCTGTCTACAACCATATCGAATGTAACAAATGTTAATACAACCCTATCGAACTACTAATAAAATGAATAAATTTAGATCTACCAATTCTTCTGATGTGAGATGGAGCAGTTGGCAGATCCCTGGCATCATCTGTAAGCTCCTACCTGATATCTGGGAAGACAAAAAAATCCCAAGGTCCAAAAGGTGAGTACAAAACTCAGTGGATAATAGAGACAGATAGTGCATAAAGAGATAAATAAAGATAACAAGGATACATATCAAAGTTCAGCAAGATATCATAAATAACTCTGCAGGTAGTAAGCACTAGAATAGTCTCATGTAATGCACCATATGAATGACATGTCAAACAAAGTGCAACAATCAAGAATCAAACAGATAAGCAATCAAATGCAGGATCAGTACGGTCCAATACATATATATATAACATGCACATGATGTGCGTATGCATGATGCAACTACCCCACACGCTACAACACTCGTGCAAGTATCTGAAACTGGGTATGGTCGGCATCAGAGGATCAGTACTCCGCGCCCTACAACAAAGTAGTCCGGTGATCCAAATTGGGGGATCAGTGCTCCACGTCTGGTGATCCCGTAGCTATGATAAGCTACATATCCTATGGCTGATATCTGCCCTCTAATACTCTCCGAATACCACCCCTAACCGGTGTCGAGATCAGATCATCGACTTGGCTGCGTACACTGCCATACAGCTGCCGACTGTGTGCACTGCTGTACAGTCGCCATCAATATGATGGAAATAGGGAGTCAATACCACCTATATACTACTAAGGCCAACTATAGACACGATAGACCACATCATTGGGATTTATAATCGTTATCAGACATCATGATGAGATGTTCATTTCATAGTCATTAGCACCTACCAGTCCACTCAATACGCATAGGTATAAGTCATAATAATCTCAGGTATCAAGGATAGGAAACAAAATCAAGAACAGTAAACCAAGGTCAACGAATATAGGGTCAAGCATGATATGAACATGATTAATAAAAGTAGGCAAATAACAAAATAAATAGAGTCAAGGTATCAAAAACTACAAATACTGTAAAAGGAATTATGCACTGAAAAGATAGTGGATCTGTATTGACCAAATACAGCGATTATCCACTTGAATGACGAATCGTCGCAATAAAATCTCCCCGTGTCTCGCAGGATCGCTAGATCCAGGTCCTGCAATTAACAATAAACATCTTCTAAATATGATATTAACTTTTCATCCAACTAAATCCTAGTCGATTCTAAGGTAAATTTAACCCCCATTTAACTCATCCTTTATTAATCCCTTTTTAATTGCATCTCAATCACATTAGCTAACGTGGTAATTAACTGAATTACAATCAATCCAATTTAACCAATTAATAACTTAATCATGGATCATTTACCTAATTAAATTAATCTCTTTGTTAACTAGGCATAAATCCTAATTAATTAAATCTTATATCAATTAATTAAACCATAACCATAACCTAATAAATTCCTAATCTTATGAAACCCTAATACATTTCCATCCTAACCTCAAGTTAGGTTCCATTCGATTAACCTATCCACAATTAAATTTCATTTAAATTCATACCAGTTACGTTTAAGCTAATTCCTTTCCATGACAACTTAACTAGATCCTAATTGAATTAGGGCTAACAACCATCTATTTGATCTTAATTACCAACATCCAACGGTAGGACATCCGGGTTGTAACTCAGGGACCTGCGGTTTGATCCCCAGCTACGGCGTATTTGCAGGAATTTTCCTCCAAATGGGGAACGCAATCAAAGGATGTTGGGCATCTGGATTGGCCGTCGTATGCTTTTCCCGATTTACCCTGGTGGTCGGTGGGAAACTTCCGTGGGACCGGGCCGACCACCCCCAGAGATGTGGCTACTGGGATTATCATTTTTTTAATTACCAACATCCAAAACACATCTACCACTTTTTTTTAGTTAAATTAATTGTTCTAAACTTTAATCTAATTCAATTACATAACTTAACTAATTTAACCCTAAATCCAACAAAAAACAAAACCTAATAGAAATTAAGCCTAACAAAGCTCTAACCCTCACTGAATTTCTCAACCCACTGTCACCTCTATCCATTACAATTGGAACACGATCACACAAACCTCTCAACAACATCAATTAGAAAGAAGGAAGCAACAAAGGGATGCAGCATCAAACCCTAGATCAAGAGAACACTGACCTCTTCCTTGATTTCTTTTATTACCTTGTTGCTTATATGCAAAAAGGGGAATTTCGCCGACGCTGCTTCGGTGGAAAAGGAAGAAGAGGGGAGCCGGCGGCATCGGGCTTCACGCGGCAGAGGGGCGACTGGCTGGGCGGTGACGGTGTGCTTCTGACGGTGGCCGGTGATGGGGAGAAGAGGAGGAAGAGGTGAGGTAAGGGCGACGGTGGAGAAGAAAAATCTCGGCTCTGGAAGTTGCGGCGGCGGCGAGTTTGGGGCAGAGGAGTTGGCTTCGGCCAGGCGACGTCGAGCTTCACAGGCGGCAGAGGGCGGCTGCAGCAAGGAGGAAGAAGAGAAGGGTTCGGCTTGGCGGCGGCAGACGATGAGGAAGAGGGAAGGAGAAAAGGGGTTCGGCGGCTTTGTTCGTGAGGAGAGAAAACGCGGCCCGAACCCGTTTTAAAAAGGAATGCACAATAAATTGACCGATTAAATCTAAACTAACACCGTTAACCAAGTTTTTTTTATCGGCTAAACCTAATTAAAAATCTAAGATTTATTAAAACAATTGAACCGATTACTGTAGTGAATCAGATTCAACTTTGGTTCGCTTGGTTCACCAACCAAACGATTTCTGATTTGACTTAAACTAGTCTTGTTGGATTCGTCTTAGCGAGACGAACCTTTTTATACGATTTATGTTATCAAAACATCTCCCAGCACGAACCAAACCAACTTGGTTCAGTTTAGTTCAATCTCGGTTCGTTTGGTTCACTAACCAAACGACCTCTGGTTCGAGCCAATCTAGTTTCGTTTGATTCGTCTCTGTAAGACGAATCTCCTCATCGTGTTTGTTTTGACAGAACTCTCTTCCATCATGAATCCATTTAACCAAATCCATTAAAGCTTACTCTTTTATTGTTTAATTTTAATCCTAAAATTTCTAAGATATTACACGAAGCACTCTAGATCCATCAATGAATTTTATCCAAAACCCATTGATGGATCTAGACAACTTTAATTTTTGAAATTTTATAATGAGATGGAGTGTAGAGTGTATAGAAGATAGATAAGATATGGTGAGAAATCCTAGTTTTGAGTCTCCCACACAAAGGTATATGTCTGTGTCAATTGACACAAAGTCAAAATTTTTTAAAATCTTTTGAGTAATGTTAGGAATTCTTTACGATAATAATGAAGGACACCTGTGGACTATCGACCACTGTAGAAACCTACAGGAGTTAGAATGGGTCGATCAAAGCACTATAAGTCTATCAATGGATTTTGATCGAAATCTATTGATCGACTTAGAGTATTAGAATTTCTAAAATTTTTGCCATAAGATGAAAGATATGTGTGTAGAAGATATATATCGTATTTATGTCTAGTTCTGACATCTCTACATATATTATGTGTATGTGCCAATTATCTAATCCGAAAGTTAAACTTTTGACTCGAATATCATAATGGGACGTCCTACATGCCAAATCGAAGTTTGTTCAGAGATCTACATTTATTACAAGGTGAAATCTCATAACATGTCATATTCAAGCCTAAAAAATATTATTTAAGATCTTTTAATATGTTTAAAAGAATTTTTTTCTTTTTTAAATTAATTTTTGTTCATAACATATCGTAGAAATGTCAGACCCAGTCATAGACACCATAAATATCTTCACAATACTACCCTCTTCTATTTCTTGATAAAATTTTAAAAATCCAAAACTCCTAGGCCAATCAATGAGTTTTGATCAAAATCTATTGATAGACCTAAAGAGTTTCGATCGGATACATTCTAAGTGCTACAATTTTCTAATGTTTTCCGGAGTCTATATATGTCCAAAGATATCAATTTGAAGTAATTAACACAGTGGTAAGAAGACTTTTAAAGTTTTAGACTTTAAGGCAATTGACAGATATACATAACTTATCATAGGGATTTCAGAATCAAAATTGGACATGAACTACCATTTTTTATTACATGCCAGTTTTTCAAAAATCCAAATAATCTAGGTCCATCAATAGGTTTGGTCAAAATCCATTGATGGACTTAAAGAGCTCCGATCATACTTATTCCAACTCCTATCAGTTTATTAGATGAACTTGAGTCCAAATAAGTCATCTTTTACTATTTTAAAGATCTTCCAATAGTGCTCAAAATAATTTAAAACTTTTATAATACTTTGGTGTTGATTTTTACAAATGAACATCATTGTAGTGCTCATCTTTAGAAACGATCACCACAACAATGTTCTATTTAAATTGTGATGTTGATTTTAAAAATCAGTACTAAAGTGATTTTTTATTTAATTTTTATTTTTATTACTAAAATAAGTTCTTATTATTATCATTTTATTTTTTATTCTTTTATAATTAGACATTAAAAATAAAAATATTTATATATAAAAAATAATTTTATATTTTATTACTCTTCTTTTATATTTTTAAATTTATTATTGAAGTTTTAAAATTAAAATTAAATAAATTTAGAGGATTATCTACCTAGATTAAAATTAAATTTTAACTTAATTTAAGAGTAAGAAAAAGAGAAAAAATAATGCGAAGAGATAGAAATATTGCATGCAAAGAAGTGAAAAAGGAATCGAAAGAGTTAGTAAAAGGTGCACCTTATTTTCATTTTACCTCTCAATCAATAGCTACTTTTTCTATTTTCTCTCTCCTTTATATGTAATATATTTCCTCTTAAATTTAATTAAATAAATCTTTTAAATTTATTTATTTTTAATTTTTATTTAAAATTAATGTATTAAATGTATAATATAAAAGTAGGGTGATAAAAAATAAGATTTTTAAAATATTTTTTTAATATGTAATTATAAAAGAATAAAAATAAAAATAAAATTAATAATGAGAATTGATTTTATTAATAACAATAAATAAATAAATATTTTAGTATTTATTTTTAAAAATCAACCCCACGACTTAAATACCAACATCACTATAGTATTGATTTTTAAACACCAACATCACTATGGTACTGGTGTTCAAAACTCTGACCGTGTGGGGTTGCCAGGGTGGAGAATTTCACCTTTTACTGTAGTGGTGTTTAAAAATCAAAACCACAGCTTAAACACCAATACCACTATAGTGATGGTTTTTTCAAAAATAAGCATCACAACTGAAACACTAATACTATTGCGGTGTAGACTTTTTAAAAATAATAAAGAATGAGATATTTGGACTCCGAAGCAGTACAAAACCTAAATGAATTTAATCGAAACTTCTAAATCTATTAATAAATTTTGATCAAAAAATATTGATAAATCAAATTGGATTTGTATTTCTAAAAAATTGATATCTAATGAAAGAGAATAGTATAATAAAGATCAGGTATTATTTACCCTATTTCTGACAGTAAGTGGGTTAGTCCTATTCATGTGGTTCCAAAGAAGTCAGGGGTGACAGTTGTGGCTAATAAGGAGAATGAGTTGGTGCCTACCAGAGTGAAGAATGCTTGGAGAGTTTGTGTGGACTATAGGAAGCTGAACGAAGCAAGCAGAAAAGACCACTACCCTTTGCCATTTATTGATCAGATGCTAGAGAGGTTGGCGGGTAAGTCACATTATTGCTTCCTTGATGGGTACACTGGATATTTTCAGATTTGCATCGATCCAGAAGATCAGGAGAAGACCACATTCACGTGTCCTTTTGGTACATTTGCTTATAGACGGATGCCATTTGGGCTTTGCAACGCTCCAGGGACTTTTCAGCGATGCATGGTAAGCATTTTTGGTGATTTATTAGAGCATTGCATGGAAGTTTTCATGGATGATTTTTCTGTGTATGGTTCGTCATTTGATGCATGTCTAGAAAATTTGTCCAGGGTTTTAGATAGATGCATTGAGACTGATTTGGTGCTTAATTTTGAAAAATGTCATTTTATGGTTGAGCATGGTATTGTTTTAGGTCATATAGTCTCTAGGAAAGGCATTGAAGTAGATCCTGCTAAAGTTAGTGTTATATCTTCTCTATCTTACCCCGCATGCGTGCGGGATGTTCGAGCTTTTCTTGGCCATGCAGGATTCTACAGGAGATTTATTAGAGACTTCAGTCAGATTGCTCATCCATTGTCTCAGTTGCTTCAGAAAGATGTGGAGTTCCATTTTGATCAGAGGTGTCAGGAGGCTTTTCAGAGATTGAAGGAGGCTTTGGTTACTGCACCTATTATTCAGCCACCAGATTGGACTTTACCTTTTGAGCTTATGTGTGATGCTTCTAATTTTGCTGTAGGGGCAGTACTTGCACAGAGAGTTGATGGGGCACCACATGTGATCTATTATGCTTCGAAGACCTTGGATTCGGCTCAAGCAAATTACACCACGACAGAGAAGGAGCTTCTTGCCATTGTTTTTGCATTAGATAAATTTCGATCTTATTTATTATGTTCTCACGTGGTTGTATTTTCTGATCATGCAGCTTTGAAGTTTCTCCTCAAGAAGCCAGATGCCAAGCCCAGATTGATTAGATGGATGCTTCTTCTCCAGGAGTTTGATTTGGAGATTCGAGATAGGAGTGGGAAGGAGAACTTGGTTGCAGATCACTTGAGCAGAATTGAGGGAGATATGGATCATTCAGCTATTGATGATGACTTTAGAGATGAGCAGCTCTTTCAGGTGCATGGTGAGTCACCGTGGTATGCAGATCTGGTAAACTTTTTGGTATGTCATGTTTTTCCTGCACAATTTTCAAAAGCTCAAAAGGATAAATTGAAAAGTGATTCAAAATATTATGTGTGGGACGATCCTTATTTGTGGAAATTTTGTAGTGATCAGATCATTAGGAGATGCATACCTGAGTTTGAGTTTCAGTCTATTCTGACATTTTGTCATTCATCTGAGTTTGGTGGGCATTTTGGACCTCAGCGGACTGCTAGGAAGGTTTTGGAGTGTGGTTTTTATTGGCCTACCCTTTTTCGTGATGCCTATGTTTTTTGTAGATCATGTGATAGGTGTCAACGAACTGGAAACATAGGACCTAGGAATGAGATGAATCAACATTACATGCTTTTTTGTGAGATCTTTGATGTTTGGGGCATTGATTTCATGGGTCCCTTTCCTGTTTCTTTTGGATTTTCATATATATTGTTAGCAGTTGATTATGTTTCCAAGTGGGTGGAGGCCATTCCCACCAGGACTGATGATGCTTCTGTTGTTGTTAGTTTTGTCAGGACTCATATTTTCTGCAGGTTTGGAGTGCCCAGGGCAATAATCAGTGATAGAGGGACACATTTTTGCAATAGACAAATGGAAGCTATGCTAAGAAGATTTGGGGTTTCACATAGAGTTTCTACATCCTATCATCCCCAAACAAATGGACAAGCTGAGGTTTCGAATAGAGAAGTGAAGTCAATTCTTGAAAAAACTGTGAAACCGGACAGGAAGGATTGGAGCAAGAGGTTAGATGATGCTCTTTGGGCCTACAGGACAGCTTTTAAAACTCCAATAGGGATGTCTCCTTTTAGGATGGTGTATGGTAAAGCTTGTCATCTCCCGGTAGAGATTGAACATAAGGCATTTTGGGCCGTGAAAGCTTGCAATTTTGAGGCTAACCTAGCAGGAGAGGAGAGGAAGCTACAACTCCAAGAGCTTGAAGAGATTCGGTTGGAGGCTTATGAGAACTCACGGATCTATAAAGAGAAGACCAAAAATTTTCATGACAAGCACATTGTTGGTAAGGAATTTCATATTGGTGACAAGGTGCTTTTATATAGGTCAAGACTTAAATTGATTAAAGGTACGTTGAGATCTCGTTGGGAAGGGCCTTTTGTTGTTACTAATGTTTTCTCTTATGGAGTTGTTGAGATTAGGGAGGAGTCTACGGGCCATATTTTCAAGGTGAATGGGCATCGACTTAAGCTTTTTCATGAAGTCAACAACAAGATGGAATTGGAGATTGTGAAGCACATTGGAGCTATCTACCCAATTAAAGGGGAGTTCGTTTCAACTTAGTCTTTTGTTTGCTTTCATTCAAATAATAATTCTTTACTTTTGCAAGTTAGTTTTTAGTTTGTTCTTTTTGCATGATTAGTGAGTTGAAATAAGTAAATGGCACCCCCTTGACATGTTTTCGTTAATATGTTAGAAATAGAGGAAGTTAGCTATTTTTGATGGTTTAATTTTGGACTTATTGTCATAATTGGGCTCTTAATTTTCTTGAGGTGACTATCTAATAATGGAAACTAGATTGATGAATTGACGTGATAATTTTTCTACCTAGTGAGTTTAAGCCTTCATTTGTGTGATGCACTCATGCTATTGCAACTCTAGAATTTGCTTTTATTCTTTCAAAGCCACAATTAATGGATTAAATTTCATGTATGAAGGTATATCTTTTGTATTCCTTTTTCCACACTATGCTTGCCTTTATTCTTTGTTACCATCATATCTTTGCATTCTTCTTGATTTGTATTCTTGGATTTGGGAACAATTGAGTTATATGATGGATATTTGGCTAAGTAGGTTTTAGTTGAAGTGTGGGGGAAGGATATTTGGTGCCGGAATAGTGTATTGATATTGTTTTGTGGGGATTTCATGTGCCAAATGATAATGCAGTTTATGGATAACAAGATTCTGATTTCAAGTCTTAATTTTGGATATGCGAAAGGAAATCTATTTTTAAGCCTATCCATGTTTCAAGCAAGCTTCAACAGTTGTTGAATTCTGAAATTGTTACTTTTGTGAATGTTCATGATTGAATATGAATAGTCACAGTTGAAATTCTGTGGATGATGGTTTCTGAACATTTTGTTGAGTGTATTTCCAGATATTGTTGTTGCTGGAATTTGTTGTATCAAGCAGTTTTCTAATTCTTGCTGGAATTGAATTGTTCAATCAGAATTGTTGATGTTTTCCCAGGGATGTAAACTGCATTTATGCTAGCTGATGTTGCTGAGTATTCTTTTTCATTTCTAAATTGTTCTTGTGGTTCTGGAAATGCTCGAGCAGTGAAAGGTTGGATTATGTTCAGGTCATTTCAGACTGATGTGTAAAGAATGAGTTGAGTTGCTGTTTGTTTTGGAAAGGTATTTGAAGTATTCTGATCTGTGATCATTGATGGAAATTTTGAAAAGTGAACAATATATGTAGAAATTGTTGAGAAACTGTGAAGTTGATATAAGGTTGGAATCCATGTTGAACTAATGATCATGGTGATGGGTTTGAGGCCTTGGAAACAATCTCTCAATCTGATAATGCTGATTCATGCATAGAAGTAGGATTGAGATGTGAGAATTCAGATTCATAATGGTCAGAAAAAAAAAAAGTGAAACAGATTGAAGTGTTGAAATACTGGGAAGTTCCAGAATAAGTCTAACAGAGTATTAAATTCTGGAAACAGATTAATTCTGGTGTAAATTATTTCTTTTTCAAGCATGATTTCTAGAAAATAACAGAAAACTGTAATTTCTGTTTTGATTTTCTATTGCAGTGTTTGTGCTGAATTTAAGGAGGAGTTTTGTGGTTATGTAGTTCACATTCATGTAACAATGAGACTGTTATTCCTGGAATTTCCTCACAAGATAGTACATTGACAAACAGGCTGGATCAACAATTTTATGCTTCCTTATGGCCTTATAAATCTGAAGACTTGTCCAGTAATTCGGAGTATTCCATCTGATGTGTTGATACAGGATATTGGTGAAACCTCTCAGCTTGAGAAAAGAAAAAATGATAGATGTTTAAGAGGTGCTAGAGAATTTCACTAATTTCAAGCTTACGGAAAGAAGCTTATCAGAAGACAAAAGCAAGCCTGTTGTTTACACTTGTCAAACCATCAATAGCTTTATCATTGGTTGTTGTAGTTTGTTGCAGTGGTTGAAATGAGATGTTGTTTACATTTGGTGAAAATTCTGGAGGTTTTGTAGATTTGGCACATAGTGGTTGACTGATAATATCAGTTTCTGTAAAAGTTGCAGTTTCTGATTTTTGATAAATGCTGGAATTGGCACAAAGGTTTTGTAGTTTTGTCTGTTAATATCAGTTTCTGAAACAATAGCAGATGCTGGAATCTGGAATTTGCTGAAGCTGGAATCCGGCTGATTTATCTGTGACAGAATTCAGAAATTAAATCTGGAGCTGTGTTCTGAATTGTCTGAGACAGACAAAGGTTGAAGTGTGGGGGAGAGCCAAGAGTTGATTATTGTGTTGAGCATACGAGCAGTGGAGTTAAACAGGAAGCAAAATTTAGAGTTGCTGCAATTCAGAAACAAGCTTAATGGATCAATGCTGCTGTTCAGAATTGCAGAAATAGAAAAAGTATGGAAGAACAATTGCAATTTAAGTTTAGAATGAAGCTATTAAGTGTGAAATTGTGGGGGAATCAGAGAACTTAAATTCTGAGGATGGTTCTGCTGGTTTTTCAGAACAAAGGAGGTTAGTTGCTGAAATCAGTGCAGAATTCTGGTTGTGACAAAGCTATACATTTTTGAAATTTTGGTGTTGTGGAGCTGCTGCAATTCAAATTTTCTGAAGCTTAGTTGATGTGAATTCATGGAATGTTGAATGAATGATTAAATTGTGTACAAACAAAGTGGAAACAAGGTTGAAATAAAGCTGAAAATGGAGCTGAAACACATTAAGCAGAGTTTTATGAGATGTTAAGAGTGGACTGATCTGGTTGGGAATGTCCTCAATAAATTCATCATAGAATTCGAATAAGTATGATTGAAGTGTATTGAAAATAGATGTGAAACAGAACAGAAAAAAAAAAGAAAAAAAAAAGTGGAATGTATCAAGTTTGTGTCAAGAATCCGATGAAGGGATGAACTATAGTGAAACATACTTCATTTTAGTTGCTTCCTAAATAACAAATTGAAATGTTAATGATCCAGAATCACTGATGGCAGCAAAGTGGATTGGAATCAGAAAAAAAATGGCAGTTTGCAGTTTTTCAGCCTATTTCTGAAATTCTTGAGAGGCTGATCTAGAGTTGAATTGAAAGGCTAATTGTTGATGAATGAGAATTAGAAATCAAGCTACAAAAAGGGAAAAAGAATGGAAGAAATCATGTGGAGAACTGAAACGAATAAGCTTGAGTAAAAAAAAAAACATGTGAGCAGAATTTTAAAAATGCAGTTTGCAGGAATTGGAAAAGTGCTGAACTGATAGGGAATGCTGAAATTTGAGGGAAACTGAAATTTGAGATTCTGAAATAATGTTTGAGAGAGGAAGAGAAGTAGGGAAGAATGGCTGGAATCCAATCATGTATCATCTTTTGTGCCCAAATCTTCCACTCATTGAAAAATCAATTTCTTCTTATCTTTTCTTGCTTCTAATTGCAATCTGAACTGTTTCTGCTCTTTCTTTGTTGCTTTTCATTCTACCTTTATACTGGAATTTATATCCATAATAGTGGTAGAGAGTAGAAGATTAGCAAACTTATGGTAGTTCAAGAAACATGTGTAGCTTGAGTGCCCTCTACCAAAAAGCATAAATTTTAGTTAGAAGGAGAGCCACATAATGTTTATCCTGGGAGGTTTGAGTGATATCATGCTCAATTCATTCATGAAAGTGGAAGTTAGTATTTAGTAAACCGAAAGTAAAATGGGTGTCCAAGAATGCTTAAGATCTTTGAGCTTTATTATTTTAGATGGTTGCTTCTTCGATTTACTAATCATGTTTCGAAATGTGTTTAGGGGGGTGCCATTGAAAAGGATTTTATTTTCTTTATTTGCTTGAGACAAGCAAGAATAAGTGTGGGGGATTTTGATGATTGATTTAAGTGGCATTGCATTTTACTTCGAATTAATAAAAATCTGAGTTTATTTGGATTAAATAAAGGGTTTTGGTTTTAAAATTGATATTCGTGATTTCTTTCAAGTTAATTCAAATTTTGATTGGTTTGTTAATTTTGGTTTTAGGTGAAGACCGGGAAAGTCGGATGAGCTCAAAATTAGCTAAATCAAGTCACTGTTGACTGGGTTGATCAAATCATTTGAAGCGGACCAAGAATTGAGTCTAGAACTTGAATCAAGCTGCTGAACCGGACCAGAATTTGAGTGAACCCGGTTCACTGGAGAGAAAACCTGCGGCTGGAGAAGAGAACAGTGGCTTCGCAGATTTGGATCGCGACTTTTCTTCTCCGCGCGCGCGACACCAAGGCGAAACTCCATTCAGATCTCAGATCTCAGTTCATTTTCCATCTTCAACATCAATCTCTGAAATCATCAGCAACGGGCAAGAGATTGGGCAGATCGCAATCAACATCATTTCCAGATTTCGCTGTTTCCTTCTTCCCCATTCCGTCGAACCATCAGATTAAGGGCGTTCCTTGAATCTGTTCTTTCCAGCTAATTGCAGAGTTTCTGGAGTTCTCTAAGGAGTTCTGCAATCGTTTCATTCTCAGATTCATCAGAGCAACAACATTCAAATTTATCAGTTCATCTTCAGATCCGATCGCTGTTTAGTCTCTGTTTTTCACGCGACGAGAATTCTGGCTTTAAGGGCGTTCTCTTTAGCTGGAATGTCTTGATTTACCGGCTGAGGAATTCAGAAGATGCTGTTGAAAACCAAAAGGGCGTTCCCTGAGGTTACTTTGCAGATCTGCGAAGAGAAGGAATTTGTTCTTTGATCTTGAGTTTGTGAATGAATTTTCCAGCATTTTCTTAACCTAGATTTCAGAATCGTCTCATTGAACATTTGCTGTTTATTTTGTTTCAGCTTAAGAACATTTCATTTGTTGAATTAGAATTTTTATGATTAGTGGAATTGTGTAGTTATAATTTTAGTTCCTGTTTCATTAGTTTAATTTCGAATTTCAAGCATTTTAATTCAATACTTAGTTTTCTATCATTAGATCTTTTAAATCAAGATAGGATCCTTAGTTTAATTTCATTAGAATTTAGAGCTTCTTTGAATGTAGAGTTAGATTCAATATGAATTTAGGTTCTGTGTTGCGGTTTCTTTTGTTATTAAATCTGCATTTAATTAGTCATTTTTCTGATAATTCAGTAATCTTAGTTTAATTGTAATTTCGTTTAATTCAATCATTTTGATTAGATTTAAATTCAGATTTGTTAAATACCAAAAATAGTTGAAGGTCTTAATCAAGCACATTTATTAGTATCCTTGGAAAAATACGACTTGGGACTCCATACTACACTTTTATTTTTAGTCTTGAATTGTTTTGATCTATATCAATTTGATGCACCACGTGACACGTAGAATGGGAGACACCAAAGTTCTAGAGAAGGACTACGCCGGAGTGACATAGAGCGACCGGGTTTGCTGAGGCAGAGTCAATTGAGACCAAGAAAGAGACTAAGCAGATGAGCCGATTAGAGCCGAGCGGGCAGCATATGATAGGGAGGCTGCCAGGATAGAGGCAGGTTTGCAACGGCGGGCAGCTGAGGTCGAGACTAAGCGTATGAATGAGTAAGGTAACTGAGTTTGTATCCGAGTGTTCGAAATAGTCGGGGTCGACTCAGTGGCCGAGTGATCGAGACGACTAAGTGTCGAGTGGTTGAGACAGCCAAGTGTCGAATATCTGAGACAGCCGAGTGTCGAGTGACTGAGATGGCCGAGTGATCGAGACAGCCGAGTGCCGAATGGTCGAGTGAAATCGCAATTGAATCAGTCATATGGGATTTGATCGTTGACCCTTTGACCTGCCAAGCTGGATCGATTATTGACTCCCATTTTATCACGTCCTGCCTTTAAAGACCCGCCGTATCAGCCATTTTTCATCCTTAATTTTCTAATATAAATTGGTTTGATTAATTAATTCACTTAAACATCTATTCTTTTAATAATTTATATAAACAACAGTTTTTTTATTAAAATAATCTAAATCTAATTTGTATTATGCTTCAATGATGATTAAATTTTGATTAATTCCAATTCTATTAAAACATACTACCAACTAATTTTTTATTGTAAAAATCTTTAATAGCCAAGTTATTATAATACGATAGCAGTAGTTTTCACTGATGTTCTTGTGTTTTGTGATTTTTACTGAATAATTGATCTGTGTATGTGTATAGATTCAAAAGCAAAGCATTGACTTTAACATTCATACGCATTTCTCTAGATTTTGTACGCGCACAAAGAAGGCCATCTTCACGCGATCAGCCATGAAGGACCTTCATCCAGATTTGGCAACAGATTCATGGCAAAGTATGCTTACTGCAAACTGCACGATATGGATCAAAACATCAGAGATCACTAATGGCAGAATATGACACTGCGTCGCGGTCGGCTGCAGATTCATCTGCATGATGATTAAAATGGAAAAAGGAAAGATAGTTTCTTTTGATGGATGATGAGCTCCAAGACAGATCAGAATCCTGCTTGATCCTTTGCCCACTTGGCTCTGAGCAACTTCAGCAGAGCTCTGGCCTTGGATTTGGCCTGCTCCCCGCTCTGGCTCTGCAGCAGCAGCAGCAGCTGCGTCAAGACCCCAGCATTAATGGCGTCGGTTCTTGCTTTCTCCGAGTCGCTGCACAGGAGCAACAGTGCCCCGACGGCGTGCTCGCTGCCCCGTTGATCGCAGGGCACCCTGAACACCATCTTCACCAGCACCATGATCCCGTTCTCCATCTTGCTCATCCGCCTCTTGCCGACTCCCAACGCCAGCAGTTGCTCGAGCGTGCCGACCGCTAACCTCACGTTCCGGTTCCGCGAACGAGAGGCGCACATTGCGCTCGACATGTAAGCGACGAGGCCGTCCATGGCGCCTTCTCGAATCGCAGTGCTCCTGTTGGCTTCGAGTGAGCAGAGGCTGCAGATTGCTTTCAGGGTGGCCTCCCGGATGTCGGATTTGTCGAGTAGAAGAGAGACCAGCACTTGGAGCAGCCTCTCCCTTCTTCCTAAGATGAGGCACAGCTCGTGTGTCAAACTACACGATGCGATCGCCTCCAACAAGTAACACAACCTGGCCTTGACCCTGGAATTCCCCTGTTCTAATAGAAACACTAACTGAACTAAGTTCGATTCATTTCTTAACATGTTTAGGGACTCCAAACCTTTGGAAGGGCTTAGATTGAGGATTCCATCGAGAGCTAGTTCTATGACCTCGGCATTGTCTGCTACAGGGAACTGGAAGAGCACCTGCAGCAACAGCTCAAACAAGCCTTCTCGAATCAAACTAGCCTGCCTGGCGCTCGACTCCGAAGACAGTAGTTTGATGATTCTAAGCGTTTCCAGCTTTGTCATAGTAGTGGATTCTCTGAATTGGAGGTTGTGCTTGAGGGTGGAGAGCGTGACGTCCGTGCTTTTGATTGGAGCAGTAAACATGGAGCTGTGGCCAAAAACAGTGGCAGGATTTGCAAGGACCCAATGCTCGATCAAGTGCCGGAGGGTGTGGTTGGGGACAAAGGATGTGTCATGGAGCCTCTGCATTGTGACCGGGCATGTTAAGTTGCCATAGGCAAGCCATTTCTCAATGCTCGCCCTGTCGTAAGTCTGGCCTGTGCTAAGCGTCACTGGATCATTGAACAAATCAAGGCTAATCGGGCACCTGAGCAACTCAGGAACACTCATCATTTGCATTGTTCCTACAGCAATCACAGATGTAAATCGATAGAATCATCAGCTTGATATTGCAGTAAGAGGTTCGTGTAACTGAAACTAGGCAACGAACAAATAAAGTAGAGCAGGGAGAAAGAAGAACCTGTGGTAATCAGCTCACAGCTTTCACTGAGCTCTCAGATATGGCACAGAAACTTGGACATGCTTTTGGATGAGAGATACAGAGACGACAGCTACCAAAACAAATAGAAGGGCGAGAAGAGTTTTTGCAGAAAGGAAGATAGAGCTGGAGGAATCAGATAACACCAGAGATGCAACAACAAAAGCTGGAGGTGGCAATTGCTTGTCCTTGTCCTGGACATGGCCTCATTCATAATTGAACAAAAAATCATCTGTCTTCGATCCCAACAATCTAAATTAGCTGGTCAAAGTTGGACCATTCCAAGAGGTTTTCGATGATCTAATCAATATAGTAATATAATTATGAGGTTTTGGATGCACCTGCTCTAAGAAGAAGAA
This sequence comes from Curcuma longa, assembly GCF_044706935.1. NCBI lineage: Eukaryota > Viridiplantae > Streptophyta > Magnoliopsida > Zingiberales > Zingiberaceae > Curcuma > Curcuma longa. Next base: position 100,866 of record NW_027430048.1, on the reverse strand, counting down.
TCACAGTAGGTGGAGTATTAACAACGCTGACAAAATATGTGCCAAAAATCATACGATTGGACCTCCATCTTTATAGTAACTCTGGCAGAGCTACAAGATGACAAGAACTTGAGAGCTATCGAATAGAATAACCCCAACCCGTGCACTATCATTTTGACAAATGAATGTTTAGCATCTGAGTCGTGAGCATTAAAGAAATGAAATGCGATTATGATAATATGGCAGCTGCTGCGATGGCACAAAGGACAGGCTTTTGTGTTGGGTGCCTAGAGTTTAGCCAGAAAAGCCAGCAAGCATCCAAGTAGATGCAAAAAACCTACTGTGCTATTAATTGACGTTGTCCTGCAGAAAAGGTCAAAGAGAAAGGATTTTTTAGGATGTCATAGCTGAATAGCATAGGCAATGGAGTAGAAAACACAGGGTTCTTCCAAAATTTGCTCATATCATTTACATATCTTATCAGAGAAAAGGTATTGACTCTGTCATGCGTGTACTTGAAATATAAGGATGATTGTTGGTTGAGGAAGGTTATCTGCATTCTAACCATTGTGAATGCTTATTATATTCTATGTGGCAGACAAGATAGTGTTCAAAAGTTTTCTAGAGTCATGTTTCTCTCAGCCGACCAATCATGCAGCTTATCGTTGGAATTTTTAATCATGTTGACAAGGAAAGCAATTTTGTGGGCTGGAGCTGTGGGACTCCAATCTCTCCATTCCTAATCCATCAATCTTTCATGTGAGACAGGATATGCACTGACCCTGTTGATCAATCAAATCAGTATTTTGCACTGCAAATATTTGTTTGATGGTGTTTGTTCAAGGACATTCAACAGTGGAAAATTGAAGATAGAATTCCTAACGAAAACTAGCTGTCCAGCATTTTGTGTTTAATCAATAGAATCCAAAATCTAAACCACAAAGAGCTAATGCATGATCAACAACATGGTCAAAATTCAAAGAAAATGAAAAGTGGGTTAGAAATGCATTGCGGTTGAAGTGTCAATTTGCTGCTGATTTTTAGAGAAAATATAATCTCTCACGGTTAAAGGATGCAACAAATTTCTCTCAAGATTGAAAACCAACACGCATACCTACTCTTCGATACGCCGGATACAAACAATTTAAATTTGTCACAAGAGCATCAAGGAATATCCCTGAGGAAATGCCTCAATCAATCAGTGAATACTATTGTAGTATCAAGGCGCATAAGTAGGCATTGAAGGAGCTGGAGGTATAATAATCTACTTCATAGATCTCCTAAACAATAGTGTCTTTACGACTTTACGCAACAAACGACAATCTCAATATTGCTATATATATATCTCCCATAATGCAAATCCAAAGATATAATCCCATTTAAAAACATTAGAATCTAACCAATTAGTATGCCCATTTCCAGCTTGTCTGAACATTGATGCATGTGGATGGTACGTAATTCTTTTGAGAATCTCTTCCCCAAACTTATATGCTAACTGCCAACAGCAAACAAACATTTATGTACTGAGTCGATCTCCTCCACCCTCTGTGCAATTTATTGCACTAGATGCATGTCAATTCTCAGATGGACCACCTACCCTCATTGTTCACTGAATACTGACTGTAAATGGTATTGAGCTCATGAATGATTTGTTCACAGTAGAGTTAATCTGTTCCAGAAGAGGACGTGCCTTTTTGATGTGCTTTGTGTTAAAATTAGCCCTTAGTGTCAATTCGGATTGAGTTGGACTCGAGTTGGACTCAAGTCAACTCAGATTGTGTGAGACTCGAGTTGGACTCAAGTCACACAAGCCAAATTCGAATTTGATTAAAAGGTTATCATGCATGAGATGCATGATCATTAAAAAGCTGCATGATCTTCCTTAAAAGAAGAGAAAGATTATCATGCATGAGATGCATGATCTTCATTAAAAGAGGAGAAAGATCTTCATGCATGAGATGCATGGGAATTAATAAAGTATTAATTTCGTGGATCACTAAAAGACAAGAAAACCCTTCATCCTTCATATCTCATGGTGGGATATAAAAAGGGGTGAGAGGCTCTTGATGAAGGGGTTGTTGGATGCTCTTGCTCTTGCTCTTCTTCTCTTCTTCTTCTCTTGGCCGAACCTCTCTTGTGGCTAGCACCACAGTTTGGTTCTTCTCCATCTCAGTGTTCGTGTGGATACCGTGGAGGCGCGAATACACTGATCGTGTTGAGATCCGACGTCCTTGAAGGCAAAGAGTTGCTGTCGGGATTGCGAAAGGCACGCATCGAAGGTAAACTCGATTCTAGTAGGTAGAATCGTCAAACGAGTATGTTTTTCGCATGGATCTTCTGGAGGGATCCTGTTTTCCGCTGCGTTATATGCGGTTTAATCGGTTTTTCGCGCATATAGATCCCAACACTTTGTTTCCTATGTTCGTGTAATGGCTTAATTTGGGAGGATGAAGATGTTGATAATTTATTCCTCAGCCGTCAAACAATGGCTAGATGATTCAGTAACGGCGTACTAAGTGCTAAGGCGCTAGTTACCTTGTGTCCCAGTCACAGGCTGGTTGGCTTTCTTGCATGCGTTACCTGTCTAAATTGATCAGCCACATTAATGATCTCCCCTCTAAAAATGGTGCTATCCAACATTTTTTTGCTTAGTTCTTGCCTCCCCTCTAAGAGATCGAGGAAGAATCACCTTCCTTTAGCATAGAGGACAGGCCCGATGAGATATAGTATCATAGCTGAACAAGTAGCATTGTCTGCACTTCATGTCTTTTAGGGTATAGATATTCAAGGAATCATTCATGAAAAGAAATGGTCCGAACAAGAAAGATTAATTGAATTCTTAGTACCTGAGGAAGCATTTGAAAGATTTGAATTCCCTGTTTTCCTCTGAGCAATCTCACAGCAGCATTAAAGCGAACAGCTAAATGCATCCAAACTCTCCGCCGGAGTAGGCTCAGCGGTGGTACTGGTCGATCTCTACCACGCGGAGCTATCGCTAGTTGTTTTCTTGCGTGCACGACGACATCAAGCAGCGCAGCAGGTGACGCTCGAGGAAGGTGGCTGACACGCACCGGCAAGCATGATCGGGATCGCCACCCTCTTTCTTGCAGCAAAGCAACGAGTTTGCTTCACAAATCTGTTCATTTCTCCTCGTCATGGAATTGCCAGGCGCTTTCTTCTCAATTGATCTCGTCAATAACGTGTCGTGTCGATGGAGCTCAAAATCGTATGATCACGTAATAAAAGCTGAATTTTATAGTTCTCGTCATTTTTCCAGCGCGCGAGCAGGAAAAATGACCAGATTCAATTAAAGTGGTATTTGAACTTGTCAAGCAATGAAGCTTCGATGTGCGATTGTTTCCATAAATTAACAAGATCCATAGCTTCACCCTTTGAACAACTACCAGCAAACAACGTGCTGTGGAACAAGAACAACAAGTATATCTCTCTATTTATTTCCATGTCTCATCAACAACATCATCCAAAATTAATCTCGATTTGAAGGAGGAGGAGGAGACAGATCGTAAGAGCTAACCAGGCCACCATGTCCCTTCAAATCAAGTTCAGGAAATCCAAAGAAAAGGAAGACGAAGACCAATTCCAGGAGCAACCACCATCGCTCCAGCCGCCGGCGCCGGTTGCTCCGCCATCATCCTCGTCGTCCCAGCAAGCCATATCTCAAGCGCTAGCGACCACCGCCCACCTCGCCAACCTCCTGCCCACCGGCACTCTGCTCGCCTTCCAGCTCCTCGTGCCGGTCTTCACCAACAACGGCGCCTGCGATGCCGTCACCGTCCTCCTGACGCGCGGGCTGCTCCTCCTCCTCGCCGCCTCCTGCTTCCTCGCCAGCTTCACCGACAGCTTCCGGGCGCCCAACGGCCAGGTCTACTATGGCTTCGCGACGAGCCGTGGAATGTGGCTCTTCAACTACGTGGACGAGGGCGGCGCGGGGCCTCCGCCGGACTTGACCAAGTACAGGCGGCGGACCAGGGACTGGGTGCACGCGGTGCTGTCTGTGCTGGTGTTCGCGGCAGTGGCGCTGCGGGACCGGAACGTCGTCAGTTGCTTCTACCCGCGGCCGAGCAGGGAGGTTCAGGAGGCGTTGGACATAGTGCCGCTGGGCGTCGGCGTGCTTTCCAGCTTGCTGTTCGTGGTGTTTCCGACGAGTAGGCACGGCGTCGGTTACCCTGTCACCTCCGGCAACTGATTCCTTGCTCTTCTTAATTCTTGATGTTCTTAAATTGTTAGAAATCTTGTAATAGCAGCTATCTATCTTCGCTTGTTTTGATGCTCGAAGTATTTGAAAATCGATCAAATTCCTCGTAACTTTGGTTGATTGAGAAAAAAGTTTTGGAAATTTGTGACAAGAAAGTTGGGAGGCGCCAATCAGTTGACCAAGTTAATACTAAGATACATTCTCAAGAACAAGTAAACCGTCAACATTCTCACATCTACTCAACTAAGTTTAATGTAAACAAACATCGCGAATGGTGGAAGATGCAGTTGACAATAAATTCTAGTTTGGTATATGAATTAGTTAATCAAAAGTCAATTCCTCCAGTTCAAATTGCTCAGCTTTGTCAAGCATCTCACGTTAAAAACAGAACAAACAAATTAGCATTATACTTGAACGCAAGTTTGCTGATGAAAAGTTAAGACAGCCAGTGACTGGTACAACTAAGAAATCTTTGATTCATTCCCACCCTTCCAGGAACAAAGGTGAATTTAGTAGCACATCACCCTCACCTTTCAAGTTCACATCCCCAGTAACAAGTTCTCCATGTTGAAATACAGAAGGTACCTATAGATAATCCTTCTATAGAAAATTCAGCATCTACAATATACCAATGGAGGAGAGAGATCTCGTTATCATTTGCTTTCGTGCAAGTTAGGTTGGATCGGTTGCACGCGGAAGGCCATAGTCATTTGTGGAGCAAACTCCCTATCTTTGTATCCAAGCTCTAGTTCGCGAATGCTTCCATCCATGGCCAGTTGATGATGGTGCTAAATTTACAAAGGCCAAGTGTTACTAGAAAAACAAAGAAAATTTTCTAACACACATCAATAAAACAGGGAGATTGAATGGAAATGCTCTAGAATTACATATTAGAGCAAGAATTGCCTGATTATGCATAGCTAGAGATGCCCATTCTAGTTTCTGAAAGTTCCATTAGGTTAACTACAAGAGCAATTAGGGTACACAAGTTGGCTTTCTTTGATAGAAAACTTGCTAGAGGTGCTAAAAATAGTTATCTAAAATGTGTAATTCTATAAAATTTATGCATCTAGGAGAATTATAAAGCAATGTGTTCCACAAGTGCTAAAACATTTGGACTAGGATTATCTACTGGCTACCGAAAATTGTGAATAATGAAACAGGTATAAACATCTGTAAGCTGTCAAACACACCCAAACTATGAGACATCAATTGATAAGAAGATTACCAGCATGTAAGTCAGTTGCTTGTTCTCCTCCTCTAGAAAATTTTCCTATTCGAGAGATGAAAACCATTAGGAACAGAAACAAAATTAAGAAAAAAAAAGCATTCAACCAATTAAAGCTCAAGGGAATATGTATGCTAACATTCTTCTTGTGCATCTTCCAGATCTCCATCTAGAATTGGCAAGAAATGAGTATCAACTCAACAGCACAAAGGTAATCTCAATTGCAATGACAAGCAAAAATCATTAAAACAAATTTCTCACTTGCTTCTCCCTTACGCTGGTGAGCCCAATCTGGAGTGCCTCCTCTATAGGAATCAATTCCTTTGGGTAAAGGGAGTTGAGATCCTCACCCTTGAGATGCCTGATTCCCACAGAACGAAGCCATCATAAGAGAGCGCAAATTTCACCAGATGAGTGAGACATTGAACCATATGAATCAAACAATAAATTAGCACAACAAACCTTAGTTCAATCTGCATGTTGTCGTTTTCTTTCTTAATTCGCTCAATTTCAACACTGAGACTCTGCAAAAGCAAAAGACAGCAATTTGCTTCACGGAAAAATGGAAAGAAAAATGATTCATTTGGTGCAGAGGGGGAAATGGATTTATGAATTTGCTCAAGATATCTGAAAATTTCTTATTCACCATTTAGATTCATGGACGAAACTAGAGTCATCTGAAACAAAGGAAAAGAGAAAAAAACGTGAGCATTTTTAATTGAGCAACGATACCTCATGCTTGACATCCCAGAGCTTTTCTCCGGAGTTCGTCTGGTACCTCTCCAGAATCTTCGGCAACCTGACACAACGACACCGTCCATTCGGAAACGCCAAAATCTCAAAATCCATAGAGCACACAAAAAGGTACCAAGATCCTTTTTCACCAGGAAAAAGAAAAAGCGAGTCATCGTTGGCGAACTCACGTTGTCGAGGGGCTGCAGTACTCGGACATCTTCCCGGAGCTGGAGAATATGACGACGGAGACCTGAGATTCGCAGAGGATGCTGATTTCTCTCGCCTTCTTAATGATCCCATTGCGGCGCTTGGAGAAGGTCACCTGCCGGTTGGTGGAATTCTCGATCCGCTTGATCTCGATCTTCCCGCGCCCCATTTCCTCCACCACTAGCACCGTCGCCGCCGCCCTGGCTCCAACTCGCAGAGGAATAAAAGGAGGAGAGATTGAGCAGCGATGGGCGGAGGAAGTTTGAGAAAAAGATAGAGGCTTTCCATCCTGAGCTTGGAGCGGAGGAAACTTTCGGGGACGGTACGAGGACTGCTCACCAGTCTCTTTAAACCTTAGCATCCTGTCCAGAGCGACGGGGAAACGAAGGGTTTAAGCAGAGGAAACGCGGGAACAGAATCAAGTTCCTTCGGTTTACCTACTATATGAGTGGCTAATAAGCAAGGGACCAATGCTCCAACTAATACAGAGACTGGTGAACACATGGGTAAACGTCATGATGTATGTAAAACGTTGCAGTATAATGATGGTGGAGATCGCCTATCTTAGGCAAGACAGGCGCCTCCACCTAGTAACCCTACTATTGCACGCGATGCTTAATTTTTATGCGCGAGTTGTCACTGTCTCGCCCGCATAGTGATGGTGCGTTCGGTTACTAAAGAATTCGATTTTATATGTAACTTAATATTATAAAATATTTATATATATATATATATATATAATTGCTTGTTTGAAGTGGCTATATTTAAACCATGTAAATTAAAGAAGTAACTTAACTTAAAAATAAAATAATAATAATATAAATATCAAAATTGAGGCTTTATAAACAAGATTTGAGGTTTGTTTCAATTGTGCTGATAGATATTTCTTAGGAATTTTGGATACCAGTGAACTTTCATTCTCCCTTACTCAACTACAACTACATGTAGACTTCTTTATTATGCTTAGGCACAAGTTTGACAATAACATCAATGTTTTTTCATTCAAACTCTTTAGTAAAATATTAAAATACAATTTATCATATTTAATAATTTTATACGATCGATCTGACGATCATGATTCATTCAAAATCTCATACATATATATGTTGGTTGCATTTTTCTTTGCAATCCATGATCTCTTTTAGTTTTAAAAAATATATGATAAATTACATGGAAGTGCCTACCAATTAGCACTAGTCTACCAACCTCTCGAGCACTTTAAAGAATGGTGCAGTCTACAATGTTTATTATGTGAACATGCGCATAAATAATCAGTTTATATATATATTCACATTCTCATTTCGATTCCACAAGACCTGAGTCGACTCTCTCATCTCGGCGGCGGCATTCTCAGCCGCCCAATACCGCATCCGTCTTGAATCCAACGGCTGACAAAGCATGAATTGGACGAGTCGACTCAGTTTATAGCCAGCTCACACGCCGTCGCGTCTACCGCAACTTCAAAAGGGCTTTCCCAGATAGAGGAGGATGTCCTGGAAGGGGTCGCTGGACCCGGTCGAGGGAAATAGACCCGGTTCGACCTGGTTGAAGACCGAGTTGGAGGCGGTCGAGAGGCCAAACGCCCGGTCCCAGTCGCTGGGCCGCCACCGCGGCTGGCTCTGCACTTCCCGCTCGCACGCCAGCTGCTCCGGCGACAGCACGTGCTCCGAGCAACTCGAGTCCGCGTGGAGCCTCGGAATCGAGTCGGCCGACGGCGCGAAGCTGTACACCAGCTCCGCCGGCACGTGCGCCTCAGTCGCCGGCGCCGGCGGGGCCATTAGCACGGGCTTCTGGTCCTCCGGACTGGACGCTGGGCCTGGCCGGATCGTCCTCGGACCGGCCAGCTTCGACGCCCTCTGGTCCGAGGTGGCGCTGCTGCCCTTCTTGTTGTAGATTCGGCACAACACCCAATCGTCCAACTGCAAAGAAAATTCGAATCAAAATCGAAAATTAACTAGCAAATTGCGTCCGATTGTGGATCGCTGAGCTCCTTCTTCAGCAAGGTATATACCCTGAGTGAGTTCTTCTTGCGGGCGGTCCGGTCGACGTCGGCGAGCCGGTACTCGTGCATGATCCAGTTGGTCTTCTCGCCCTTGGGCGCCTTGCCGGAGTAGAACACGAGCGCCTTCTTGATGGCCACCGGCTTCGGCGATCCCACCGGCTTATCCGCCCCGGTCGCCTTCCAGTAACCCGACCCAGCAGCCCTGTTCGGCCTCGAGCCGTTCGGGTATTTCCGGTCCCTGGGCGAGAAAAAATACCACTCCTTTTCCCCGTATAACGCCATCTCTGCAATATGAACCATTCGAGTTCGATTCATCAGCGCCGAAATAAAACTTTGATCGACTTGTTCATCCGATTGGTGAATTGATAATCAACATACCAGGGAGCTGCCACGGGTTGAATTTGTAAAGGTCGAGCTCGGTGACGATGGGGACGGCGATGGGGTGGCCGGCGCACTTCGGGCAGAGGTAGTGCATGACGAGCTCCTCGTCGGTGGGGTGGAAACGGAACCCGTGGGGCAACTGCAGATCCCCTCCGTTCATCTTCGCCCTCCTTGAAATCACAGCCGCACGCGCTCTGCTCTCTGTGATCTCTATCCCTCCGGGGAGATGAGAGAAGCTTTAAAACTTAGGAAAGCAAGCGGCGGGCCGCATAAATAGACGGCGAGGAGAGAAAAAGGCCACGTGGTGGAGGACCCAGCACACGTGGTGAGTATCTACCGGCCGATGAGGCACTCGTCGCAGATTGCGGCGGGCGGATTCTGTCATTGCTTACGTCATTCTTTTTGTCGCGGCGCGGTTCTCGGCCTCCCCACTGCCTGCTCGACACGTAGTGCTTCGGGAACGTGGCTCGGGCGCGGAGGCAGAGGTCCGGCATGCGGTTGGATAAGGATGAAAAGAGGGCAGAGATTTCGCGTGGGAACACACGATTGGATATGGATAATAATTATTTTATTTTTCGGGAAAAAATATATAAAAATTAGCAGATGACGAAGGTTGAACACGTGCATTGAGAAATAAGCACGCAGTAATTGCCGTCGACACACGACTTTCGGCTTAACTCGTGCATGCATTCACGGCTTAAAATTTTGTCACTTAACTTATATGCCTTTTGAACACGTGTCAAATACGTGGCAGCTAGAAAATAAAATAAAATAAATTATATAGAATCTATTTTAACAGCTACAAAAATAAGCGCCACGCATGCATGATGATTCATGGTTAGTACTTAGCCATGTATTTAAATTATTGATGGTGGTTTAGAGATTTGTTCTTATCTTTATTAAATATTTATGTTGATGGCAGCAATTTGTACTTGGATAAGATCATGATGTGGATTTGCCATCCGTAGACACACGAGATATAATAAATAAAACGTTTTTTTGTAAAAAAAAATCATAATTTGGCTGAAAGTAATCTGTCATGAAAATAAAAGGTCCTATCTTTAACGAGCAATCACTAAAAGTCCTAAAATTGAGTGTTAAATAATTCAAGTTGCTTGAAAATTGCAACACTATTCTATATTTTCTCAAGTACAAGTCCTCAATATAATAACCTCTAGTTGGTCATCTTCCTAACTATTAAGAAATGAAAATTTTTCACTTAAACTTTATAAGTTTTTGAAATTAACTTCTAAAGCTCCAATAAATTATGAATGCATCTAATGAGGTGTGCAAGGCATGAAATAAACAGATTAATAAAGATAATTGTGAAAAAAATGAGCCATGTTAGTTCGGTGCGACAAGAAAATTGAATGGATGTGCTTCTCATTGATATGGACTACTGTTCATTCATTAAGTGGATGGATACCACTTTTCACATGGTTTTAGACCTCTTGAGAAGATATTTGTTAGGTACCAATTCAATTGGCTCCATGCTCTCATTTACGCGAGACAAAGAAAGACCGGTCGAAAGCGAGTTGAGCCCATGATCTCGGTCCCAAATTGCGAACCCCATTCAATTACTAAGATTCCAAGCTGGTTTATGTAGCCATCGGAATGTATCTTCGAACGAAAAAGGCATCTAGTTTAGATGCCATTAGTCGATTTAAGCATGGTGCTAGGGGCGGCTCAAGCCTCCTGAAGGCCCTAGGTGAATTTTTTTAAAATGATTGTTATTATTTTAAAAAATTTTCTTTCACCCTTTTTTTATTCGGACTTGAGACCTATAATGGTGGATTTAAAATTTTTTTAAATAAATTAAAATATAAATTTTAAAAATAAAATTTTTATATAAAATTAAATTTTTTAATTTTTTGAGATGCAAAATTATTAATTAAATTTTCATATTCAAGTTTTAATAATAAATTTTTTTTCAATTGATAACATTGTTAAATCATTTAACCTTTATTGAGATATAATTGAATGTAAATAAGACTTTATTAATTTCAATTCTGTAAATTAATAAGATCATCGAAAAATCTGTAATAAAGGATCTTAATTTTGATCGTTCCTCTCCTTATACCCCTTGTGATGACCTCAGAAATATCTTGAGGAAAGAAAACAAGTTATCAAACGAGTAAATTGTTTGAAGTTGGATAAAATATGTTATTAGGTTAATAAGGAAGGAAAAAGATGAATATAAATAAATTAATAAATTAAAGTTTTAAAAATTGAAAAATATTAAATATATTGGAATCATGCTAAAATTTTTACGAAATTCAATGACCATGTCAAATCTCTACAAAATCTAATAAAAATATTTTAATAATTTTTTATTCTCTCAAAATATTTTTATTAATATATTAAAAAATTGAACCCCTTATTGGGGCCCTACGCATAGGTCTTAACCTAAAGCCGGTCTTGCATGGTGCTTACTCTTGTTTTGAGGAAATTCCTATTTGGGCCGGGCTGTGCTGTAAGAAATAATGGGCCAGTTGGCCTAAGCTTTTGGATTGCGTTTCTCATATAGCTTCGTTGATAAGCCGGCCCAATAAAGCTACTCAACAAGCTTATCTTACATTGAGAACGAAACTGCTTGCTTTTTATTATTATTCTTAAATTTAAATGGAAAAATGAATTATGATTAGCTTTACAGTATTTAAAAAAAATATTCGAGACCCAGGGCAGGCTTCATGCTTTCTCTGTCCCTGTGTCGGGGACGGTGCATCGATGGCACTGCGCGGACAAGGACAAATCAGGCAGTCAGAGATGAAACATCATGAATGGCTGTACCTCCAGAAAAACTCATCAGAGCCTCAGCTCCTCCTCCCTTCTTCTACTTTTGCACTGCACAAGGGAGGAAGGCCAGCAGCAGAGGGACAAAAGGGGAGGGAGATGACCCTCCTCCACTCGCAGTCCTGGCTGCAACAGCTCAAGGCTGCCACTGCCTCTCACGGATTCCCCCTACAGCCCTAGCAATGGCCATGGGGAATTAAGGATTTGTAGGTTGTCCTTGTACTTTACTTGTTTCTATGTCCCCCCTCGAACCTACAACAAAATATAAAATGTGCACCATCACTGTACAAAACCGTAGTGGAGATATGACGAGGTGCGTGGTCGATAACTACGTAAATGGCTGGAAAAATCACAAGCCACAGAACGAGCTTTTGCATAAAATAAAAGCTTACTTCAGTGTACACCTCTTTTGCCTGGATTCCAACTTTAGGAAGGCTCACGAGATGCAGCCACTTGGAATCCAACACTCGAGCAGAACCGGGTTTAAAAAAGAAGGAAAGGGGCGAACCGGGTTTATTAAACATGGCATTGCATCGCATTTAAGCGCGTGCAGAGGCTTTACAGCCAAAAGCAAGTTACTATAATAAGCCCACTGCCCAAAAGCAACATATAGATGTTTGGCATCCACGTACTCGACTATTAAATCTAGGCCAAATCTAAAGATGGCGTGCCAGTCAATATTTGACGTTGACTTCTACACCGGTTCCGCTGCTTCGTCGTCAACGTCGTTTTCTATAAATTGCCGCTTCTCGTCGTTGTCGTTCGGTCGAGCTGCGACGACGACGGCGACTTCCGCGTAAGCGGAGGCGGTGAGCTTCTTGGCGCGCAGCGCCTCGACGTCCCAGTCGGTGCGGAGGAGGACGACGGCGAGGACGAGCACGACGCAGACGATTTGGGCGGTGAGGAGGCCGTACCAGAGCCCGCCGAAGCCTGCGCCGAGGCGGAAGGCGAGCCCGACGGCCACCGGCGTTCCCACCAGGTAGAAGGAGAGCAGGTTGATGCGGGCGCCGACGGCCGGCCGCGCGGTGCCGCGCAGCACGCCGCAGCCGGTGGTCTGCGGGCAGTTGGCCAGCTCGCACAGCCCCACGAGCGGCAGCGCGGCCGCGGAGAGGCGCAGCACCGCGGCGTCCGCCGTGAAGATCCGCGCCCACTGCGCGCGGAACAAGGTCGTCCACGCCACGTTCACCACGCCGATGACCGCGCCGCATCCGAGCGCCACCAGCGCCGCCGTCTTCGCCCGTTTCGGCCGCCCTGCGCCGAGCTCGTTTCCCACCTGATGCAGTGATTCCTAAATGTCATTAATTGCAAATAAATTTTGAGGGGAAAAAAGTAACGAGAAGCGAAGTACAACAAAAGGTATTGGAAGAGGCTCATGAAACAGGGTCTAGGATTGTCCCACGTGCGCGTTGGAAGTGTAATATCACAAGAGAATACGAAGCGAGAAGACGAAACAGATGTTGCCAGATTTAGCAAGAGGAAGGGCAAAGGCGGTGGACCGCCGGAGCACCCAACGAGCAGGGGATTCTGAAATATGTGAAGGAAGGTGAGGTTACCCTGGTGGAGACGCAGGCAGCGAGAGACATGGGGACAGTGTACATGAGGCTGGTAGTCTGTATGAGTACGGCGGTGGCGGCGACGGCGGTGGTGGGGTCAGGGAGGTAGCCGGCAAGCACGGTCATGATCTCGTACCACCACCACTCGAGGCAGACGCCGAGACAGCTGGGGAGAGCCAGGCGGAGTACCGGAGCGAGACCGCGGAGCGCCGCCCGGGGGGACCAGCCGCGCCATGTCAGCTCGCAGGCGCGGGAAGCGCGGAGGTAGACGACGAGGAATATAGCCATGTTGAGGTTGGTGATGACGGCGGCGAGGGCGACGCCGGGGACGCCGAGGCGGAGGACGAAGACGAGGAGGAGGTTGAGAGGAATGTGGAGGACAACGGCGGCGGCGGTACAAGCGGCCATGGGACGGGTGATGCCCTGCGAGCGGAGGAAGACGCGGAGCGGCTGAAGGAGCGCGTTGGTGAGAAGGTCCGGCAGGGAGTGAAGGCAGTAGGTCGCGGCGGCGGCGGTGATAGCAGGGTCCTGCCCCAGGGCCACCAGGATGGGGCCGAGGTTGACCCAGAGGAAAGCGATGGGGACGGCAGCGAAGAGGAGGAGCAAGATGGCGCGTTGCAGCGAGAGCGATATCAAGTCCCAGTTGCGCGACCCGTACGCCTGCGAGCAGAGAGGCTCGAGGCCGGAGGCGAGCCCGAAGAGAACAGAGTAACCGGTGATGTTGGTGAAGCCGATGGAGAGTGCTCCGCCGGCGAGCTCGAGAGGGCCGAGACGACCTAAGCAGACAACCGACACCATCGCTCGCAGGTAGACTAGGCAGTTCATGGCGGTGATTGGCGCCGCCATGGCCCAAAGTTCCTTGAGCTCCGAAGTCACCAGCCTCCCCAACCCTCCTCCTCCACCCCCGACGCCCTCCTCCTCCTCCTCCTCGTGCTTCCTCGCCGCCATCGGTTCACAGATTCTGCAAAGCGACGACCTCGACGTGTGGTTCCTCTGCTGCCCGTGCCCGCTCGCCGTCGCTTGGAGAAAACGCTAACCGGGTTTGGGGGTTTTAAATGGTGCGGCTGGTGGTCACTCGTGTTACTTTTTTTTTTTTTTGTCAAATAATAAATATCTATGGTGAATTAAATACAATTTCAACAAAAATTAAAAAAATATGAAAAAATTGCTTGGTCTGGATTAATAATTTTTATTTCAAGAAAATTTAATTGAGAGGGGGACAGGAGGAATGGTGAATTGGAACAAATAAATGTAGGAATATGGAAGGGATATATAAAAAAAAAGAAATATTATTTGATTGAACATAAACACTGAGAATAAAAAATTATTAAAAAATATTTTCATAGACATCTTTTATTATTTTAAAGTTTTGCTTTCCAAAAAATATCATAATATTTTATATTTAATATATCACTAAGTATATATATGCATATATATTTCTTTTTATTATATTAATGTTTGTATATAATCGTATGACTATTATGATATCATATAGATTAATATAAAATATATATTTTTTATTTCTACCATTGTTTTGATATGATATAAAAGAAATTTTTAATCCTCCAAAGTTTTTTTTTTTTGGTGTGTGTTTTGGATGAAGAAATTTCGTTCCAAATGATGTTTAATTGTGACTTCCTTTATTTTTATTCGCTTGTTGGCCACTCTCTTACTTTTGCACACCTTAATGTTTCTTATGATTATGTATGGACTCTTTTCACTATGCAATCACACTTGATGCAGTGCTAAAAATCTTATAACAATGATCATATCGAAACTTTCTGCTCACTTTCTTTTACGATGAAATTGACTCTACGAAGAATAGTAGAGTGTCAAAGGGCTCGTTGGAAGTTATCCGAGGCATGCATAAGTCATTATAGAGCCTCAAATAGTATGATAGAAGAAAGTATCGATAAAAACTACCTAGATAACATAACTATAACATCCACTGTGACAATAATTTTGATACGATATATTCAAGTTCTCTTAGGGGTTCAATGTGTCTTTAATCTAGTTTTAATAAGTAATTTAAAAATTCCTATATAATGTTCATTAATATATTATATGTTTAATGCAAACTTAAACTATTTGCTTACATAGTTATCCTAATATATTTACATTATAATATATTATAAAAAAAATCTTCTTACACATATTACCTCTTCTATATAATATACATTAATCATTGCAAGGACAACAACCTTAATCATAAATTAATCTCATTGATATTGAGAGATAGCTAGGGGATGGACTGACTTCTCAAGTGATATAAGTAAAGCGTCACAAGTCGGACTATTGATGACTAAGATTGGTTCCTTATCAAGTCGATAGTTAATCGGGTCAGCAAGTGATTGAGTCACTCGTAGGTTGATGAAAGGCCAAGTAGGTTTGTTGTTGACCTAGGGCGGTGAGAAATGTTAGCAGAAGGCAAGTCCAACTTCGATGAAGAATATCCCTATGAAAGGCGAATGCTTGACGCTAAGTCTAGAACTCTCTTTACGGTCAACAAAAAGATAGGAAATTCCAAACACTAAAGAGTTAAAAGGGAGGTCAAAACAGACCTTAGCGTCTAAACGAAACCTATCTGACACTCAATTCACACATATGGAAGAAGAAGAAGGAAAAAATAGTTAGTTCGTAAACAAAAATAGCTTGTTCATACTTGCCTATACAGACACTCTTTTATACCGGTTTGGAATAGTGAGAAGCATTGTTATTGCGCACTCTGCTGACCTCTTGCACGTCAATCCATGTCCTCAAAACGTGTCCGCACCACTTCTCACACTCGCTCATCCCACCTGACTAAATTTCCTATCAAACTCGATTCAGATCAGATCGTAATTGTGTGACTCCGCCTTTTAATCTACGGTCTTGACTCGGGCTCGATCTCGGGTCAGGATGATATGATTCTACATTAATCAGTCTTGAGCCTATAGTTTGCCACGTTGACCCTGCCATCTATTAATGTTCATAATTAAGGAACATGAATCCTATCTAATAACCTTCATTCCAACTTGCATGATATTATATAATAAAAAACAAAGAAATCATAAATATTATGTATCTATTATACACTTAATTGCATTTATTAGGGTATCCTTTACGAAGCTTTTAAACGGCCGGGTGCCCCCCTTTAAACTTAAACGTATCCCATAGCTGTTACAAGTATTAACTATGAATTTGATGGACCAAGTTCATGCACATGCAGCTTTATATCGACATGACATTACTGCCTTATATGATCATCATCTATCTTTGTGTATTTTAGAATATCTACATGCTCATGGAGGACAGGCAAAGAGGGTGCTGGTCTGTGTGGTCCCACTATAAAATATTAGGTCTGCATGGCTTTTGGGTTTGTTAGTGTGACCTATCAGTGACCTAGCTAGCTAGCTAGCTAGCAAGCTAGCAAGGGGCAGGGGCAGCCGGGCAGCCGGGCAGCCGGGCAGGGGCAGGGGCGGGGGCAGGGGCAGGGGGCAGGGGGCAGGGGCAGGGGCAGTTCTGACCAGCGCTCAGGCCGGTCCAGCTGCCTGGCGCTGCACGATGCATTTCCAGCGTGGTTCGACGGCCCCGAGCGCGAAGCGGACGAGCAAAAATGGATGTCGCCTTTCCTCGCTTTCGCTTCGGCTACGGAGGGGGTGGCGGTCGGAGTTTGATTTATGCGCACGAGGGCCATTCTTCGGCCATCTCGGCGGCGGCGGCCGGGGGAATCGAGCTGAGGGCTTTCAGTGTAGGAGGTGGCAGGATGGAGGAGAACAAGATGTCGCATTCGGAGACTTTCGGCGCTGTCCATAGCAGTGAGTGGGGGTTCGATGTCACGGTCATCATCGTGAATAAGTGGATCTTTCAGGTGTGATTCCGTTCCTTTTACTTTATATACTTTCCTCTTTCCAGTATTTTTTTCCTGACTGTTTTGTGATGTATTTGTTATCTATCTAGATTGTAAGAAGGTCGATTTTTTGGTTCTCCCTTTATTATTGTGGTTGTTCTTCGTCTGTGATCGGAACCATTCCTTCACTTTGTGCGTTGAGATTGTGTCTTGTTAAAAGTTTGGAATTTCTGAACTTTACAAGATCCTGGAACTGATGTATGACTGCCTCTTCTCTCTAGATCGCATGGGCTTGTCAAATTCTAGGGTTGTTCAATTCCGCTAGATCTGTTACATAAAAACTATTCTATTGATCAGAAATAATTTTATACATATCCTGTGATGACTTAATTTATTCTTTAAAGAAATGAAAAAATTGGGGAAAGATTGAAAAGGTAAAATCCGGAGGTGAGTAATCTCTATCCAAAGGAGAGATTCTGACCTCTCACTGAGGTTTGTTCAAATCTACACCCCAAGGCACAATCAGGTGCTGGTCTCTCTATCCGTTGCAAATAGTGTGAGATCTTAAGCAGCAAAACATAAATGAAGGTAATTACTCTTTTCCGTAAGGTGATTTTAGGGGATCTCTGACTTATGGTAAGGAAAAGGTTATGCTTATGCTTTAATAATTGCTACTTAAATATGTTAGTGCTAGAATCTATGATTTGGATTATATGATGCATATCCAATTAAATTAGATAAAAAATTAGAATAATTTCTAAATCTAGCATAATTTTTTTAATGCTTGACAAATCTTGCACGAATTTTCACCAACATAAGCACATACTTTTAATTTTATAACAAATCTAGTATATTATCAAATTAGCACATTATATAATTTTTGTAATTTTTTTTCCCAATCAATTGACATATTGCTTTACGACTTATTTGATTGTTAGAGTAAAAAAAAAATTATGCCAAACAACTAATATATTAAATTAGGAATTCTTCTAAAAATTCTCTGTTATGTACATGCACATAATATTTTTAATTTTTTTAATCAATTAATACATTTATTTACTGATAGTTAAGAGTGAAAAAACAAATAATATTTTAAATCAAATAACTAATATACTAGTATTTTTATTATCGATTTTTTTTTTCTAAAATTTTTATGTAATGTATTAGATTAATAATGTAGTAGACTTGCTATAATTAAAATTGAAGTGTATACATATATTTGTCTAAATTAAAAGTGCATGCTAGATTTGTTAAAGCATAAAAGTCTATGATAGATTTAGCAATAATATTCTCTAGAAACTTATAGGCTCATTATAAAACAATTTTAAATCTAATTTTGAAATTAAAAATAAATGAGAGATATTTTGAGGTTTCATAAAAACTTGTAGCAATCCTAAAAAATTTCAAAATATTAAAACTAAAAGATAACATAAGTTGTTAGTCAAGTTAAATAATGTGATAACAAAATTAAATAATCTTCACTCAGTGCAAAAGTTTTGGTTAAACAGTGTAGAATAAATCAAGTCTCAAAATGCACCCCTTTAAAATTAAACAATTAGGTGGTGTTGTTGGGTCTCTTTCTTTAGTTTTCTAGATATTCGTTTCTAGACCAGATTGTGCACAGTTTGTTCCCTTTCTCCTTCTATAGATCTCTGCTCTAGCTCACTAGTTTCCTTCTTGTAGCTTCAGTTTTTGCTAACATAAATCAAATTTAAAGTTGATTGGAACCTATATCTTAACAGGTGTTAGTATACTAGATATCAACATTTCCCATCAATATGGGTTCATCTAAGGAAGTTCTTAATGAAGGTATTCTTGGTTGAAAGCCCCTTACAAACTAGATCCATTGTTACTGAATTTGTTAAGGAATATCAGTGCTTCATTCCATGGCAAACCTTTAAGGGTGCATTATATGGGTCTGTGTCATCATTGGTTCATGGAGATTATCCTACTGTTTGTATAATATAAACTACTAGACTGAGCAATTAGATTTAGACTTAGAGCCTTGTAGCTTAGGCTTGGTGATCTCTGTATCTAGCTATCTCTCTTTCTGGCCTTAAACCTATATCCCATCCTATATTTTTCGCTTTAGCAAATGGGTCAGTCCCATCTATTTAGGGTGTTGGTCAAGTCACTCCTGAACCTACCACTTTGATTCTCTATATTCTCGTTTAAAAAAAATGACGTGCTAGCAAAACAGTTGATTCTGTTTCCATTTAGGATTCATGGATTAGGTGAGTAGCTAGCACATGGCAAGAGTCACAAGAATTATATTATTTGAATATGTTACACATTCTGATTCCCCTTTCCATTTTCCATAGTTATGTAGGGATCTTTGTAGCTAGAACTTACAAGATCCGGGTGAAACGGCCGACTACGTCTGGCATTTTATGTTATAGAGAAATCCATGTCTCAAAAATGCTAAATAAAGCGGAGAATTGGATTTAGCTTACATTTTATGGAAATGCCACAAGTTTTAACTGCTTCTAAACATCGATATCGGTGATATTACCTCATGCAACTTATAGTAAAGCTTGTGGATTTGTTTTGTTTGACCTATTTTTAAAGTTTGTTCTAAATGAATGTTGACACTATTAAAGACAAAACTGTCTCAACATTGTTTGATTTGCAAAATTTAAGTGATAGTGTATTGTACAACTTTTTTTAGGGGGTCGACCATAACTCAGTAGTCACTATCTTTGTTGTAGTATAAACACGGTGTACAATATGGCACCTTTCGCAACTATGATACTCTCTCTTCCTGCATTAATACTTGAAGGAGCTGGAGTGGCTAACTGGTTCTACACTGGTGAATCTATTTTTTCATCGTTGCTCATCATTTTTGGCTCAGGAATTTCAGCCTTTTGCCTTAACTTCTCAATCTTCTACAGCTGTTACATTTAATGTCGCAAGCAATCTAAAGGTGAGTTAAACTGTGATATTTGCATGAACTCCTCTTCATCCCCTTTCAATTTTCTGATTCTAAAAGAAGACATCTTACTGCAGGTTGCTGTCAATGTGTTAGTTTCATGGCTTATTTTCAGAAATCCAATCTCTGTTAATATACGAACGCAGTCGGATGCACAGTGACCCTGTTGGGCTGCACCTTCTATGGATACGTCAGGCATAAGCTCATATCAGCAGCCGGCAATTTCTGGGCCACCTCAACATTAGACTATCAACAATCCATCTCACCACGAACGCAGTCGGATGCAAACCCTGTTGGGCTGCACCTTCTATGATAAGCAAGAAAAGCTTTAGTGGCTCCTGCATCACTAAATTGTAGATCTCTGTGTCGATAGTTCTTAGATCAGAAGAGCAAAGATTAAGATGCTGGTAATTTCTACACTTCCATGGATGTTACTACCCAGATTTGAGTTACATGCACTCGCTAATCTTTTGGTGTTAAAAAATAGACCTCCAGTTTTCTTTTTCTGTTCGACATGTTATTCCAATAGTTTTACTCATGGCTCCTGATTAAGTTTATCTTTTCATTCATTTATTTGCAGAATGCCTTGAGGATTAGTATTACTAAAATGCTCTTAAATTGTAGGAATCTCGATCGGCTTGCTCTCCATCCTACTAAGTTCTATAAACTGGGGCCTCAAGGATAGAGAATATTTGAATCTTCTATTTGAAAACAAAATCTGACAAGGAGGTAACTAACAATTTTGATTATCTGAATTATGTTGAATATAAGGTTCTTGAAAAATTCACTTAATGTGTTCATTATCAAAGCATGGTAATATTTCAGATTTCCTTTTATCCTTGAAGTGGAAGCAGGACATCCTTAAGATCAAAATGTTTCTTTGAGCATTTTTATTAACATATTAGGAATCTGAACTAAATGTATTAGGACAAAGGAAAAAATAAAGAGTTCTAGGACATGATATACCAACAACACTACTGTTTCATATAAAATAATTTCTAAGTGCCAAATGCTTTTAAAATTTTTCCTTGTCCACTTCTCCAACCTCAATTTTTCTGCATCTGCTCTTGACATTCTTGTTTTTGCACAAGAATGCACCAACTAGATATGTACAAAGACATTTAAAAAGAGAAGCAGACAATTAATTTTCCTTTCAATATAATGTAATTTGTTATTAATTATTTTTGAATTTATCTTGTTTTGATCTATGATAAATTGCTAAATGTGTTTGCAGCGAACTGAGGAGAGTATGTTGGAAGACAACTGGGTGTTGCTGCTGGTCAAGAACAGAAGCATTGAGATGTAGATGAAATTTAATGAGATGTTGATCATTATAAAATTAAATAGCAGGAATAAACAATGGAAATACTTTTGTTTTCATAATCATCGAACTAGATCGGCCTCTATTCTTTTTCTTCTTCTTCTTTTTTTTTTAACCTAACCTGGAAAAGATAATTCTATAAAAACAATGGGTCCCTCTCCACTTTGTCATGATAGGTTCAACTTAGTTAACTCTGCCTGCCCACTCATCTATAGCCTACGATGACCAATAAGTTGCTTGGTGGGGCCACGGACAGCCAAACACTGAGATGGTAGTACAGGTTCCACTTGGTGGGGGCCAACTACAGCCAAAGACTGAGATGGTCCAGGTTGTGCCATGCCCACTCCCAATATTTCAATAGAAACTTATTTTTTCTAAGAGTGGGAAATCACATAATTTTTTTAATAATAATTTAAATATTTAATTTTTAGAACTGATTAATTTTAGAGATGATCAATTTATTCTAAAAGTTTTTTTATCGACCATTACTCACGTCGAGAAGTACAAATTGACCTAACACTCACAGTCAGATCTTTTACGAAATCAATCGTGAACAATACATTTGTTGACAATTGATCCCAAATGTTCT
Source organism: Curcuma longa (assembly GCF_044706935.1). Taxonomy (NCBI): domain Eukaryota; kingdom Viridiplantae; phylum Streptophyta; class Magnoliopsida; order Zingiberales; family Zingiberaceae; genus Curcuma; species Curcuma longa. The sequence goes on along the minus strand of NW_027430048.1, from coordinate 79,104 downwards.
TATTTGTATCTCTCATGTCTTACTATTTACTTATGTCTTTGGGAGGGGGAGGGGGAGAGGGAGGGGGACAAAATCACACACGCAACGCAGTGCGCGATGGAAGAGTCCGAGCACCCAGATCATTTCGGACGTTTGAAATAGGAACAATAGTATTTTTTATTTATTTATTTTTATAGTCATTTAAGATTTTTTTCTTTAGGATTTAAAAGTTGAATTATAATATTAAGCATATATATTTTTTTAAAATAGTAAAAATTTAGGTGCTCATGAGATGTGTCAGATTGTTATTTCACACTTCTTATCTCACACATCTCTTGAGCAACTAATTTTTTTTATTTTAAAAATTTTTTATGCTTAAAAGAGGAGGGCAAATTAAAGAAACTCAACCCCTAAATTCTAAATGAAAAATCTTAAATGATAATTATAAAATGGCACTGTCCTACTCCGAGTGCCCGAAACACTTCTAGATATCCGAAATCTTCTATCACGTTGCACGTACAAACAGACGCACATGATATATATATATGAGATTACAAAGAGTTATTGCACATCTCATTGTTGCCCAACATCAATGAATTACATGTTTCTGAAAGACAAAAAGAATAAGGGCAATCATTCAGATGTCGTTAATGGCAATGAAGAATTCTGAACTCAAACCTTCTCTTCAAAGAAGCCCCAATGCTCATTCATTACAAAATATATTGATGTTATCTAAGTTAATTTTGACTTGCACTGGACATTCAAAAACAAGGCACTTATTATTATCCACCCCAACGTACTGTTTGATTTAGGTTTCAGAAATGGCATTTAATGAGGCCGTCGCCAAGAAGACAGTTAAATGAATTGAACAGAGAAAATGAAATAGCAGAGTAGGAGAGAGGAACATTCACTGTACATTCCACTAAACAAAATAAATGTAGTACTCTTCTGCACATGGCTGGTCTATGCAACAAAACCACCCTATCACAATTTAGTTTAATGGAGAGAGTTAAAATATTTGGAGAGATTTGATGAATACAAGGAACTGACTGATGCTATCATCATGTTTGAGAAGATGATGCCCATTGCTCATGCTCATCATCATTACTAATATGCTCTCTGTAGGTTCTTGTTTCATGGTGTGAAGACATGATACTTCAGGATTAGAGACAAATCAAGGGGAAAGGATCTAACAGAGTAATTTAAGTCATGGCAATGCAAGAAATATGTAGAGATAAGATATCAACATGAGGCAGATTGTTCTTGTTTTATTCAAAAATTTCTGACAAAGTCAAACCATATTGCAAGAGACAAGTTCTGAACCAGTTTACACAGAATGTACAATGATAACAGAGCAGCAACCCATAATTTAAACAAGCATAACTCAACTCAATGATCAAACCAAATACGCCAACAACAAAGAGGAGAGAAAAGAAAAACTTTGATCAACTGATTGAAACCCATTTCTCCGAATTCTTCCCTTTTATTTCTCAAATTTCAACAAATGGAATGAAGGGCAGATGGCGGATGAACTACTTATGTGGACTCAACAGAAGATGTGGCCTTGGATCTGTAGAGGAGTTTCTTTTTCTTGGATGTCGGGTTTTCGATGTTCAGAACCACCTTTCCAGGTTCACCGATCTTGAAAGAGGTCTTGATTACAGGCTCGTCGGCGGCGATGAGCTTCCTGTTCTTTTGCACGAGCACTGTGTATCCGTCCTCCGCGCTAGGCACGAATTCAGCACTGTAACTCACTTCCCATCCCAAGACCCGGAGTTCCCAAACCAAGACAGTTGCCTGATAAAAGAGCACCAATGATCCAAAATCCAAACAAAGATTTCATGAAACAATGAAAAACTGGATCTTTTTATAACTAATGAGCGATAGGGAAATAAGGGAGAACGGGATCGAGCCACAACCTCGACAGTTGGTATTTCGATGGATTGCTTTGATGAAGGCTTGATGGTAACCTCAGTAACAGCATCACTGCTAGTGAAATCTGGATCATCTTCCTTGCTTAGGCCTCCAAATGCAACTGGAACTTGCTCAGGTGCTATGTATCTGTACCAAGATCATGAACCCAGAGGGAAAAATCAACCTAAAAGAAGATAAAACGAAGAAAGAAACTAGATGGATCTACACCCACTTGAATAGAGTGTCTGCTGATTTAGATGGCCCGGCGAAAACGAACTTGCTCTTGGTCCTCTGGGTCAAGAAGGGGCTCATCATCCTGTTGAAGGCGAGATACCACCATGGAACATTGATGAACACCTAGCATGGCATAGATGAGTTTTTCATTAACAGTTAGCAAAATCAACCAAGCAAACTGAGAGGATTGTCAAAAAGATGCAATTTTTACGATCGAAAGAGATAGTTAAAGTCAGATCATTGAGCTAAAATTACCTTCTTGGCTATGAACTCAGGGTAGTTGTCCTGCAACAAGGTGACCGCCTTGTTAGTGGCCTGGCGATGCTTCCCAAGCCTAGGAGCGTTCTTGAGATCAGTCACCTGAACCATGGAGGAGATACCACCGGGAGTGAAGTCCAGGAGCTCTCGGATACCCTTTTCCAGGTACTGGATCCTCCACTTGAGGAACTTCTGCCTCTTCTCCTCGTCGCCGAAGGCCTTCTCGTAGAGCTCCTTGTCTTGGAACTCCCCATAGACGTTGTAGCACACCGGGTGGCCCTCCCTGTCGACGCCGTGCATGAACACGGCCTTCTCCAGTTCTGGCAGGCCGAGGTTCTCCTCGAGGAGAGCCTCGATGCCAAATTGTTTTCTCCAGATGACGGCGTTCTTGAGCATCGTCAGGGCATCGTTAACCTTCAAGTCCCTAGCACGGAGGAACTTGAGGAGGACAGTATCGCTCTTCTCGTCGCCAAGGAGAGGAACGCCCCAAATGAATACCTCCTCCGGCGGCTCGGCTGGATGTGGAACAGGGATCTCAGCTGGTGCCTCCTTGGCTGCCTCCTCATCGGTCTCCGGAGGAGGTGGCGCGACTGGGATGGCCGTCTCCTCGATGGCTTCGACCGTCTTCGCGTTGTCATCCTCGACCGTAACTGACTTCTCCTCGCCAGGCGTCGTGGTAGATAAAGGCACATCTTTTACTGGCGGAGCAGTCTCCTTCTCGACGTCCGGTTTTGGCGGCTCCTCCGGGACTGCCTCCGGCTTCGTAGGTTCCTCCGAGGCCACCTCCGGCGCAGGGGCCGCAGGCTCTTCAGACTTAGTTTCTTCCTCTTTGGCCGGAATAGGAGCGGGAAGTGGCGGAGGCGCGAACTCGTTGTTGGCGACGGCGGCTTGGACGAGCAACTTGAGCTCATCAAGTGCCTTCTTCTCGGGATCGATCGCCTCAGCGACGACGCTAATCTCAGCAGCGGATTCACCTTCTACGCCCTCGGGATTCTTTTCCTCAGCCTCGGGTGCTTCCGCCTCGGCCACGGCCTCGGCAGGCTTCTTAGTCTCCTCCCCTTCCGCGGCGGCCTCAGCAGAGGCCGCGGAGGGAGGCGCCTCTGTCTGCGGCGCCCTCTCCTCGGCGGCAGGCTCGGAGACGACGACCTCAGTGGCGGGGGGCGCATCGGTCGCTTTGCTTCGGGATTCTTCCGCCATGGCGACAGAGCGAGAGACGGGGCAAAAGCAACAGACGGAGAAAGTGAAATAATAAATAACAATGAAGAAAAAAAATAAAGGAAAAATGAAGTAGAAAAAGAATAAATATTTCTATAGTAGTTCAATTTTAGTTGTATATTTTTTTCATAAAAAATAATTATAATAATACAGGGGCAATTACTCCGATAAATTACTCTGTTTATAAATAAAACAGAATGATTTAATTTACTTCCATTTAAGCCAAAACATAATATTTCAAATTGAATGCCTAAATAATATAAAATAATACTAACTTCATAAATATATGCAACACACATGTAGAAATTTGATATTCTACGCGTCTTATCTCACGTGATCCGTGCGCGACACCTTCAATCTATCATCATTGTCGCCGCCCTATCCAGTCACTGCCGTCCGTTGGCGTCCGCCGCCTCAGACACGATCGACGCGCCGCTCGTCGGCACTCCGTTCGACGGCGAATTTCGACCACGATTTGATCGGAATCTGATGAATTTGGTCGGAAACGCAATCGACAGTGGCGCGCGCCAGATTCTGGCCACTATCCGGCCGGATTCCGACCGCGATTTGATCGGCAGTGTCGGGCACTGGATTCCGACCACTATTCGGCCGTGATTTGGCAGGAATCTGACCACGATTTGGTCGGAATTCGACCCCCGACACTGCCAACCAAGTTTCCGGTCAAATTCGTCGGATTCCAATCACTATCCAGCCGGAATCCGCTGTCGGACGGAGCGTCGACGAGCGGCGCGTTGATCGCGCCTAAGGCGGCGCCCGGCGGTGGTCGGACGGCGTGGCTAGGGCGGCGGCAGTGACAGTGATCGGAGATGTCGCACACAGGTCATGCGGGATCGCTCAGGATATCAGTTCTCGGCATGTATATATATATTCTTCTCTTCTAAGTTGGATTGCAAATTATAGGGAATCAATTACTTTATTTTAATCACACTATTTTCATAAAAGAATCAGAATCTTGTTTTAGTGTTGAGTGACTTCAATTATGAATGGATAATGATGCAAGAAACCAAATTGGTAGGAAATTATTAATTCGGTTTGAAGATAAGATGGACTGTAACTTAATCTAATCACATTTGAGTTAAACTAATATTTTTTCAATTTTTTTTTGCACAAATATATTGATCGTGACAATCAATGATCAAAGTGATGCAAATAAAAGTTGGGCTTGAGGACTACTACGGAGTAGTCATTATCAACTCTCAAGCTTTTTCCAGCAACAAGATTTGGGCATCGTAGATGGCTCCATATCAGTTCCAAATACTTTCCTTCTAATTTATCTTGGCAAAGTAGATCATTTTATCATTGAATCCAAAATTTGTTAAGCTTGAAATAGTGTTTGTGTTCGAGTGTTTAAGTCGTGTTAGTAGAACCAAATGATAATAGGATTCAGACTGAAAACATTCAACCCATCCGAACCAGAATCAATCAACAAACTTAGCCAATAGTCAATTGCAACATAAGTTACCAGCCTGCGAAATTTTAGCACCTATAAATACAAGTGTATGATACAAAATTGGATAAGGTTAGAATCAATTTTTTTTGAAAAAAAAAAAAATCTTTGTTTTCAGTGTTAGATAAAATAATTACTTTGTATTTTAATTATTCGAAGACAAATATAAACAACCACAATTGGAGAATTTGATATATATGGTGATGGAAACAAATACTAATGTTAGAAAATTTTTGAGAAAAGACATAGAAAATCATCAAAAATAGATAATTTTGCTCTTGATTTAACTGAATTAATTCCATAAAGATAATACTCTAACATCAACTAATAAATATTTACAATCTCAAAATTCTAATGATACAGAAGACGAAAATAATCTTAATAAAAAAATAAAATCTTTAGAACCTCCAAAAAAAATAAATTCTTTAGAACCTCCAAAAAGAATAAATTCTTGAACCTCCAAAAAAAAAAAAATAAATTCTTTAGAATGCTTTTGAATTGTGAACTGTTACGAGTTATACCTAATAACAAATATAAATTTCTAAACGAACTTTAATTTGATATATTATAAATTTCATGATTCAATCTGTATCAAAAATTATGACCTCTCTAAGATATTACTGATCCCCTGCATCACTATGCAATTCACTTTTTCAAGGTAAATGTGAGTATAGTTGTCTCTCCATCCCTTTGGAGACTTGACAACGAGTTTCTTTTAAATTACCCAAACGTAGCAGAAAATGGACAAAGTCTGTCATCCCACAACCAAATTGTGCCAGTCAATAAACCTAAAAGTGCCTAATTAATATGCACAGAGCATTTATATTTGAATTGGTCATTAAATACAACTACGATGAACCCAAACATAATTATCTATCTAATACATCAAAATATGTGACAAATTGTATTGAAGCAAAAGCAACATCAGTCATATTTTACCCCAAACTATTAATCGGTTGTTGTCACAAATTTATATGATGTGATTTATTAAACACGATCACAAAGGCAAAACACTGATAGTCAATTACAAAGACTGCACAAAATGACGAATTGACACATCTATCAATTAGTTATTCAAATAAATTGATTTTATGGAAGGTTATATCAAACACAACGTGATAGCACACCTTCCACCCTTATTTTACCAAAGGCGTGGCCTTTTAAGCAGGCCCAGATCTGATGGCATGATCTAGATCTGCTATAAGATCATCAATGTCCTCAATGCCAACAGAGATGCGAACAAGGTCATCCGTAAGACCCCTAGCCTCTCGAACTGCAGCTGGTATGCTTGCATGCGACATGAAGCAGGGCAAGCTTATAAGTGACTTCACACTACCTGGATCCAATGGAAATATATGTTGAAACTTGAATCACATTACGAGAAAGAAAGGTTTAAAAATGAATGTATAGCAGAGATGAGGAATGAAGCCTATTTCAAGTCTATTTATAGAAGCATATGATGCAAAACTTCCAATTATTTAAATCAAGGATATGTTACCCAAAGCAAACCAATGTTTTGCTTGCCTAAATGAACAGATGCATAAAACCTTTCTCAAATTATGTCAACAAATCAATTTTGAATAAGGTCCCTAGTTTTTGATTCCCCAGATAAGAAGCTATCAAGAAGGAAGTATAATTACCAAAACTAACAGTTACACTGAAGTACTTGGTACTTTGCACAATATGCTTCGAAAGAGGTAGTGATCCTGTCAAAAAACTCAGCACTGAACCAGCACCTTTTGCCTGCAAAGAATAGCAATACCAATCATTATTGATCTTATTACTTTTGATCTAACAAGAGAAACTTAATAAACTTACTTGAGAATAATGTAGAGAACGCCCAGGATGTCCAGGAAGTCCAGCATAATTCACTTGTGTCACCCGTGGATGGGATGATAGGAACTCAGCAAGCTTTTGTGCATTAGCCTATTAGAAGAATTAACTATTATGATGGATAACACAACAGCTTGATGAAACATACAGCAATGAGAATCGTGTTAAAGTTGATTACTCAGTGCAAGAATTATTGCAAATAATAACAATGTTACAGGGATGTTAAAGTTTCATCCAGAGGAGACCAAATACAGGTTAGCTTCTCAAGGCCAAGAACATGTTGCACCTGTTGTTTCTCGACGCGTAAAGCCATAGTCTTGATACCTCTTAAGCAAAGCCAACAATCAAATGGTGATAATCCAGAGCCTTCAGCATTTTGGAGGAAGGCAATCTCTTTGACCAATCTGGTCAACAACAATGAAACATTAAAAAAGATAAAATGATAAAACAGAATGCTTGGCATGGAATTGAAAGAAAGACAATCTGAAGGCCTCCTATTTGTGGCTCAAATAGGCAATGGTCAAAAAGGATGTCATTAAAATAAAATTTCTTGCATCAAAGCAAAAACTTCATCTACGATTATGCTATATTTAACTTCATAGAGTGAGCCCTCACAATTCGAAATGCAATGACATGAAAGTATGGAATTCCTTAAAAGTCTTCTATGCAATCTTCTGTAAGGCTTGTCAGGTAAACAACACAGCTCATCTTATATCCTTTTGATATTTACTTTTTTTGAATCATCATATATGTATATTCTTTATGAAAGCAGACAGAATCCTGAAATAAGATCATAGAAAAAAGATAAATAACAACAAATGGCCCACCTATCACCCTTTACAGCAAGAATGCCAGCCATAAGATCACTATGACCAGAAATAAATTTAGTAGCTGAGTGCATCACGATATCTGCAAGCAGGACAAGTTTCCAATAGATAAAAACTATTACATAGAAACGAAGCAGAAGCAGCCAAAAAATTAAAAATTCAAAACACCCTTTCCTAATAATGGTTCATAATTCTTGGGTACCTGCACCAAGTTCCAACGGTTGGGCCAGTACAGGTGACATGATACTATTATCTACCATAACTAAAGCATCATATGAATGAGCTATTTCAGCAATTTCCTGCCAGAAAATTAAAGCATCAACAAAGGCACCTCAATATAACTAGAGAAGCATTTAGCCATCGACAGCCAACAAGCAGCATGAGCAGTATAAAGGAAGCATCATATGTTTGAAAAGTAGGAACAAGGCAACATCTGACATGTGCCAAAATAACTAAAACTTAATGAATCTTCTTCGAGCCAAATGGAGTTAGTCAGCAGTTTATCTCAGACAAAACTCTTTTGAAAAGAATTTATCAACAAACAACTAGTATATGCAACAAAAAAGAATAAAACAATAGTAACCAATTTGTATCTTTTAACTAGAAACACTGATATCATTTACAAATGCTATAGCGCCAACAAATAGAGTAAAGGAAAAGAAACTTAGCAACAGATGTTGAAGATAAGAGATTTCATTATCTAGTGAGCCTATTAACATAACTTGCCAAAAATCTAGACCTTTGCAGAATGTAGGAAAGGGTCTAAAACATTTCTGTTAGGGTCTAGACCATTCCCAGATCTAGTTAGGATTTCATCCCATTTTAAATCTTACTTAGACCGAATCTATTTTATTTTGGTTAACGCCTTCATGAGGCTCTGGTGATTTTTGTTTGGGATAAGTTTCAAATATTTAAAGAATATTCCTTTTTCCTAAATGAGTTCTCTCTACTGCTTTCATTCCTTCCTCTAGTTTGCATAGAATGGTATAAAAAAAGCCAACATAGATCTCTTTTTGTGTGATCTCTTTCAATCAGAGACTTCTTATTCAATTTGACAATTGTATTTAAACATTTTAAACATGCAGTTCGCAGCTAATATGCAAGTCCTGATTGGGCACTTGGGGGTTATTTTAATCTACTGGTGTTTGCATAATGCTATATTTTTCATGAGTCGCTTAAAACCTTTTTTATTGTCATTTACAATTTATATTACCTTAGGAGTCAAATATTGAATTCTTTGGACAATGACTTCACTTTACTTGATGTCAAAATCTATCATATTTTGAAAACAATTCTTGTAAAAATTTGAACTGATACCCAATCTATCAATCTAGAATGAAACTTTATAATTTTATTATACTCATTAGTGTTGTGTTGTGACTTAGGCTATGTTTGCACCTCTCATATTTCTATTTCAGTCTTCTACTTTTCTTTGTTATTATTATGTAGATTTCCAGATTATGTCTTTCACTCCTTAAGTTTATATGGGGATTTCTACAACCTAGATATCCTATTTCTCAATTTCATCACAAAAAGCTTTCAGGTAAGGCGTATTTCTTCTCACTAACTACTGTCCAAGTTGAGTGTGTTGCACATTTGACTTATGATTTCTAGGTTTAGGTTGTCATTCAAAATACGATTAAAGAAATGAAACAACATTTCTCCACCTGAACACCCTTTTAACATTTATGAACTATAGTTATCTGAATCTTGATATTGGCTTCAAATAGTGCAAGGATGAGTCTATCAGCTAGAGGATCATTTTGCAAAGCATAAAGCAGCATTACTAAAGATAGGAAAGAGAGCACCTAATGAAGGACAGGGAGAGTGAGGATAACTCTAATACTAAGTGGATAGTAGGATTATGCTGCATATGGTCAATTAGTGATTACTCAGCACAATACAAGCATCACAGTGCACGTCCTATGTTTCAGCATTAGATAAAACAGAGGCAGCAAGTAATACCTTCTGACTTATGCAAAACACCTCCTACAATACATTCAACAAAAATAACAAAAGAGCATACTCGTATATTAGTGATCTGTTGACGAGGATTTGTTGGACTTTCAAGCCACACAAGCTTTGTCAGAGGACTGATTGTGGATGCCACCTCTTCAATGTTAGACGTGTTAATTCTTCTGCACCATGGAAGATGTACCATTTCAATATTAGAGAAGAATGACATATACATCTAATAGGATGAGAAGGAACCAAACTAACTTCACAATGATCCCTTGTCTTGGAGCCACTTGAGAGAGCAACCGATCAGAGCCACCATATATATCATCACCAGCAATAATTTCATGACCTATAAAAGAAGTTTGATCAAATTATTATGTAAGATTGTAAATGTTAGGATGCATAAAGGTAGAAAATCACCAGCTTCAACAAGATGTGTGACTGTAGTGAGGGCAGCCATGCCACTGGTGAAGCACATTGCCTTGTCAGCCTTCTCAAGCTTAGCCATAAGCCTAGCATTTATATGAAAGATTACACTTTATCAGATCATAAATAGTAAAATTAACATTCCAAATAATATCATAATTCTTTTGAACTTTGCAGAAAAGGACCAATCAACAAACCTTTCCAACACATCTCGCGTAGGGTTACCACTTCTAGTATAGTCATATGGGCCAAAAGTAGTTGCTGAAGGCTGGATAAGGTGAAAATGAGCAAACAAGAATTTTGCGACAACGACATAGTAAGTCTAAAAATATGCAGTGCCAAATGCAACCTGCTTTTTCAAAAAAAATGCCCCGAGTTCTAAGATAAATACTCCCGGAGTTCTATAAATGCCATATAGAAAACAAGATATAATTGAAATTTTGCCCAACAACCTGTTTGAATTAACAGGTTAATGCTTACAAGTTACTACACCAAAGACTTAGGCCATAAAAGTGCTACATAATCACAAGAACTGATAAAGAGAACAGAATTATTGAATGTTTATTATTGGAAAAAATAAGGGCAAGTAGTAAAGAAATAAAGTGATAATTATGATCTTTTATTTGATTCAATTCAACCGAACTGGTTAGAATGAACCACAGCGCACAGCCTTCAAATTTTGGGTGTTTGCATATGCAGGCCGTGTATGTGATATACAAACATGCTATATGTGATACAAGAGACTACATATCTCACCTAGGTTGCTTCTTAAAACATATCACAATAGTCAATATATCTTAAATTGTTAATAGATTTGAATCTTTAAACATAGGTAATTAGAAAGAAGTATCAAGTTTTCTTCAAAGCAATATGCCTATTTTAGTCATAACCCAGTTTGTTCTTATCATATTTGAGCATCCTCCTCCTATTGTTGCAAAAGTGCATTATAATCTCGTTAATAAAAAAGCATAAGATTCAACTTTAATGGTAAAGCCTGATATTTCTAAAATATTGAGCTTCAACAGTTCTTTCTCTTCCTTAAACAAGAAAATTGAAAAAAAAAAAAAATTGATTTTTTTAACATTCGTACAATATTCTTCACTGAGAAAATATGCATATACATATATGCCAGTCAATCCTACAATTAAACACTTAATGTGCCAATTACCACTCTAATTGACACAAGTTTTGTGTTAAACATAGATAGCACTAAGTGTATCTTGTTTAGAATGATAACATTATGTAACACCATAGTCTGATCCCACATCAGATGTGGAGGTTACTTGTGTTCATAACTTAGATGTGTCTATTACAGCAGTTCTGTTAAATTGGACATGCATATTTACGTGACAAAAACTTTGGTCTACAGAGCTAATAATTCATCAGTTTTCTGATTTGGTAACTTTTGACAATTGTACCATAGCGGATCTCATTCTACCCATAGTGAAGGGACCTAAGTATGAAAGGGCTACAAGTGGATAGTTCATAGTACGATGCCCCACTAGGCTAGAGCTTACATACCACTGACCAGTTTTGGATTCTAGATTATGAGTCTTCAGTTCTATTGAGGAAGTCCAGCTAAAACAGAGAGACTATGATATGATAGTTTAATGAAAGGTTAGCACTGTAAATTTGTAGAGATATAAAGAAATATTATTCTAACAGTAAGGTTTAGCTTGAAGTATATGGAGCCAGATGGTATCAAGCCAATCAAGTTTGTTATATGGGCTTGAAGCATTCTCAGTCTTGGCTTCTCATGTAACAGGTTACCTTTCTCATAGGATCAGTTGTGACATGCATTTTTTTTGCTTTGAAATAAATGGCCTTGACTTAAAGCTATCTCCAAGCAATAAAATCAGTATTTTTTTCAAAGGAGAATACAATTCTAGAATTATGTATCATACTTGTTTTATAGAATTACCATTAAATAAATAAAATAACAATTTTTATAACATATAACCCTTTTTTGTTCAATAAAAAAACCTTTATCATGTCCCAACTATTTGCAGTCGCCTAGATGAATTTTATTCCTTTATTGAGCTTTATGCAAGTAAGAAAAGATCTTTTATAGAAATTAATAGAAAATTCATGCATTTATTTTTCTGGAAAGGAGAAAAGAACCATCTTTACCTGCTTAAACGTGGATGTTTGGTACAATGGTGTGCTCATAGCTCCATATGGATCAAAAGAATTCCCAAAAGAAGTCAACAGTGTCGCAATGCCTGGTTCCCTCTCCAACTCTGGTTAAATAAATGAGTCTCCAATGCATGGAAAATAGATTCTTGATTAAGAAAACAAAAGAAGTAGTCAAGAAGGTTAAACAGACCCAAATCTGAAGATAAATCATCTGAATGGTCAACAAAACAATCCACCATAGCTGAAGTTTCAGTCTCCTTGTCTACGTCACCGCCACCAAGATTTGTGTTTGATCTCAATGACATCTTTGGTAAAGGCATTGAGTTCCTCCTAGAGGATAAAACTAAGCTTCTACTCAAATTCCAACACCTCAACTCCTATAAATAGTTGCATGTGTTAGAATATGCATTAAGCAATTGAAAGAAAAATACAAAGTTTTAACAGGAAGGACAAGAGGAAGGTGTTTGATTGGCCACTTCCTACCGAAGGGAGATCATAAACATGGTTGGAGGTAAGATGGTGAGCGATGGGTGAAGACGGGATAATAGAAGTGGTGGCAGTCATGGAAACCTCTGGTCTTCACTTTGCTCTTCGTTAGGCTTAGATTCTTCCAAACAACACAACCCTGTCATGCATAGAATAATTTTACTACTTGCAATTATTGCTTGCACACAAGTACCAATATTTTTAAACCTGGTGAGAGCACCAATTCACCATTTCATTGGTCTAAGTCCGAAGATGGCATCAACAATACACAAAATAGATAAACATGCTTCAAAAGTCACATGTTACAAATAGTTCAGATGTCATGAATTCTTCATTCAAACTTATCATAAGTATCATAATCATCAATTATAACAAACGCCTACTCTAAAAAAAAAATCACAGCTATAAACAGAAATATTCATTAAAACTTGCATATTCACCAAGTAAAACGCAAAAAGTCACCGAGTAACGCAGATAAATCCTCCGATAAAAAAAAGGTTAATAATAACACGCCTTCATTAATATATCATAGTTATCGATTATCATACCTAATGGCTGAGTTGGAAGGCAGAACTGTGATGGTAGGAGAGCAGGAATTGCAGCAAACGTGACGCAAAGAGTATTCGAGGTGGAGGGGCACTGACGAGAAGATGTGCTCGGATGAGTGGGTGAGGCGATCAGTGGCTTGAGGCACTTCTAAGGGGGCGAAATGGGCGTGTGAGGAGGGTAGCTCTAGATGGGGGAGGCGGCGAGGAGGGCAGCGTGGATGTGCGATCGATTCAGGCGACCAGTGAGCGATGAGAGGCGGTGGAAAAGTAATTCACTCGCCGGCTATAAAACCCTGCTCGGTCGAGAGAACTGGCTGTGATTAATAGGATCAGGATCCGTAAACTTCTGCGAATACCACTTCAAAGTATTATCTATTAAAATTTATTATTAATTTAGATAAAATTATTAAATTTATTAATAATTATCTTTTAATAAGTTATTAGATTTATTATATTGAGTTAGTATTATTTTAAAGTTATATATAAAATCATTATATAATTTTTTTGAGATAAATAATGAAATAAATTATTTTAATTAATCAAAAGATCAGTGATCATCTTATCCCCTCTCGTCTATCCTTTTTATTTTTCACAAGATAAGACATGAATTACTATTAATTTAGATAAGGTTATTAGATTTATTAATAATTATCTTTTAATAAGTTATTAAATTTATTATATTGATTTGATATTGTTTTATGATTATATATAGAATTATTATATAATCTTTTGAGATAAATAATGAAATAAATTATTTTAATTAATCAATTATATTGATTATTAAAGGTCGATCCTTCGATGTAATCATCTATCCCTTTTCATCTATCGTTTTTTATTTTTTTTTATTGTGAAATCCGACGCCGGAAGACGTTACAAGGACATAATATTAGGGCTTCATTACAGATATAGGCGAAAAGTGTGAGCTAAACAGAAATTTTCACTTTGACCACTGAAATTGACCCATTGTTTCAAAATGCCCTTGAAACTTTTGATAAATTTTTCAGAATCTGTGTCGGAAATTGTAAATCTGTCCAAACATTTTTATTTCTTTTTTAAATTGCCACAATGTTTATAAAAAAGTGTCTTGTTGATGAAATTATCAAACGATGAATTTAAATTTAAAAAATTACTGAAGGAAGAACCAAGGAAAAAAATAGATTAAAAATTAAAATAAATAAATAATCTTGTTGTCCCTGACTTTTCATCCAAGGAAATACAATTAAAAAGGTTTGACAAAATATTAAGAGTTTCAGAGAATGAAAAGATTTGTGTTTAACTGTTTTATATAAAAGATTTGTACGCCAGTAGAGTGAATATTTATCCAAGAACAATAAATTGTAAGGATTTTCAAGTAAATTTAAAAAATGGGGAAGAGAAGTTCTCAAAAGAGGATTATCCAGCTTTCATTAGAATACAAACGTATATCACTTTAGCTACACAAACAAAATATTGACATACACTGATGGAACAAGAACTAGTACTAGAGCTTCCCTCTCTTACTCTTCCTCGTCAGTGACGACAAATTTGCCGGTTCCTGGATTGATTGCTGCAATGAAGAAGAAGAGCACGTTGAACAAAACCAGTGGCTCGATCTCATTGATCGGCACACCAGTCTCGATATTCAGTTGAGCGAGAGCTCCCTTCCCTGTGATGATCTCCCCAATTATCGAGATTACAAAACCAAGCTGAGCTAATCTCCCAACAAAGAGCTCATTTGCCTTTGTGAACCCAAAGAGGGGACCTTCAGTGGAAACAAACACATAGTTAATTAGTGATATATATATTCTTTTTAAAACGAGTGATATGATCTGATGATCCTGTTACCTCCTTCTTTGAGTCCTAGAGCTCCTCGGACTCCCTTGCCAGGGGGGATGACAGCCTTATCCAAGCCTGTGGGTTCGTCGTCGACGAACTGGCCACGATCCCCGAGAGCTCCGATGGCTCCAAGAAGGGTGAAGAGGATGAAGAAGAGGAGGAGAGGCTCAGCTTCGTAGATTGGTATTCCTGTTTCCAGGTTAAGTTGTGCTAGGATTCCTTTCCCTGTGATTGCTTCTCCTAGTAATGATGCCTGCAGTCGTTAATTAGCGAAGGCACTCTCAATCAGATCCACACATGAATTCAGTTTGCTTGCTCTTCTTGTTGATTCGTAAGTAGAGTTTTGTAAGAGTGAATGAAGGGATCTACTCACTGCAAATCCAAGCATAGCAACCCGGCCAACGAATAGCTCATTCTGCTTGGTGAATCCAATTCCCCCTGAAGTACCAAAAATGCCATCTTCCACCTTTGGCTTGGCCTTCTCCACCTATTTATTCAAAACACCATCAAGCTTAAGCTCTTAGTTTCTGCATGCTTCAGACTTTGTTACTAACCTTCTTGGGCGGAGCTTTGGCCTTGGACTTGAATACGGCCAGAACTGGCCTGTAAGAAGTGGAAGAAGTAGAAGGTGACGGCCGAGGAGGGAGGAGGAAGTGGGAGAACGGTGTCGGTCGGAGCCGGCGAACTTGAGACTGAAGAAGCGCCGTCTCTTTGCCTCCATTAATGCTGGACACGAGCATGGACTGAGCTGTGGCCATGGTGAACCTGAGACTTCTCTCTGCCTGATCTGCTAGGCTCGAGGCCCTGTCTTTATGAAATCAGGTGATCACCAGGAGCCAGAGATAGGGTTTGAGGAGGTCTGTTGGCAGCGGAGAGACCACGTCTCACTGGCTCTACTTGGAGATAACGTACACAGTTCGTGCTCCATATTGGAGATCGATGAAAAAGTGTCCATGAGAGGCAAAAGCCAGTCTGAAAACTTGTGAAGCAGAGCCAGTCCACGCGTGCGCCATGGACTCAGGATCACAACATTTAAGGAACAGTGTGGAATTTGGTTGTGAGCCAGTGATGTCTCCGTCACAATCTCTTTGTTTGTCGCAATGTTCATGCAGCTCCTCAAAGATGATCTATGTTGCCACATGTACGTACACATACTGTATAGAGAAATGAACGGTAGAAGGCTGCGTGGACATTTGCCAAAGCTTCTTGGAGATTCTCACTGCTTGAGAGCTTCATGGGTAAAGGATTGGTGTTATATATGTGATGCAGAATATATGATCATATAATTAATTACCTCTGGTCATGAGAACACCAGGTCGCAGGAAAGAATTTATAAGGACTTCATTACCTGCGGCCTTTTATTGTGCTGTTAAATTGACCGCACCGTTCACAACGAAGAAAGCAAATGTTCAATGACCAAAGAGCCCATT
The DNA here is from genome assembly GCF_044706935.1 of Curcuma longa. Classification (NCBI taxonomy): domain Eukaryota; kingdom Viridiplantae; phylum Streptophyta; class Magnoliopsida; order Zingiberales; family Zingiberaceae; genus Curcuma; species Curcuma longa. The sequence continues at coordinate 62,576 of NW_027430048.1, read as the reverse complement.
ACGAAATCGAGAACGCTGATGCGGTCCGACCGTAGTTTGTTACAAATCAGAAGGGTATTTTTGGGATAATAATGTCATTTGTGGCCGAGAAATAAATCTCGATCACCACGACCCTTTGGATCTCATCAGACCGCCTCTCTCTCCGCCCTTCTCTTCCTCGTCCGAAGAAACTAGGGTTTCGTCGACTCCGCTGCCCCGATGTCTAGCTTCAGTGGCGATGAAACTGCCCCCTTCTTCGGATTCCTCGGCGCGGCCGCGGCGCTCGTCTTCTCTTGTAATTTCTCCCAACTGATGCGCCCTTTCCGAGTGTTCGTCTTGGCGTCGAGCTGGATTCGATGTGAAGGTTTCGGTTTTGAAATGTTTCGGGTTGATGTTTGTTCCTTCCAGGCATGGGGGCGGCGTACGGAACTGCGAAGAGCGGCGTCGGTGTTGCTTCCATGGGTGTGATGCGCCCGGAGCTCGTGATGAAGTCGATAGTTCCCGTTGTCATGGCCGGAGTTTTGGGGATCTACGGTCTCATCATTGCGGTGATAATAAGCACCGGGATCAACCCCAAGGCCAAGTCGTACTACCTCTTCGATGGGTACGCGCACCTCTCTTCCGGGCTGGCTTGTGGCCTCGCAGGACTTTCAGCTGGCATGGCGATTGGAATCGTAGGAGATGCTGGAGTCAGGTATCTGTTTGAGATCCGAGAGTGATCTCGATTCCGTTGTTTTGGCTGAATTGTTGGAGACCAATTCTCTTACCTTGTCTTCTATTCTCGTAAATTTACTCAATTGATTTTGAGATGCCCCTATTATAGATCAGAAACTTTCCCCCCAGTTAAAGCATACGATTGATCAATTGCACATATGTCGTATATATTGTTGTCCTTAACTTTGATCGAGGATGTCTTTTGCTAATTATCAAGCATTGTCGTCTGAACCAGATAACTCTTAAAGTTGTTTATTGGAAATATTGGAATGGCGGACAAGATCAGTCTGGTTAGTTTCATCACAAGCAAAGTGACTCTATGAAAGTTTGAAGTATCAGTATAAATAAGAACAGGGGTGAACGAGATTCTGTTTTACTACATACCAAGGACATCTAATTCTTCTAATAAATCTTCCCTTGAATATGAATACTACATGGTAGAATAGAAAATTCAACTGGGGAAAAAATGTAATAAAACCTCCATACACCAAGAAAATTGTCCAAGAACAAAAATCCATTTCTCCTATTGTTCTCTGTTATCTATGACTTCCCTAGGTTCCCAAAGCAAAACTGTGATATCATATTCCTTCTCTTTTTGGGGACATGCCTCAAGATGCTTTGCGCTCCTCTAGCTATCCTTAATCTGACACTCTTGACCTCCATCATAATCATCTCCTAGGATCATATCTGTATCATAATCAAATCAATTTTCCTAGGTAAACATGCATCAAACGAACTATGCACAGGAATCTGACACAATGCATTCTTCTCCTATGCAACTATAAAAGTAGTAGCATACCCCATAGATTTTGTCCTTTAGTTTTTGTAATGAATGAAAATCTGCTCCTATGATATGCACGGTATGTTTGTAATGAGTAAAAATCTTTTCAGTCATGGAAAGGAGCCATTATTAGTTCTAACAAACATATGATAATTATGCGATTGACTTCTGATGTTGTTGACAATATAAGACAAACGATTTAGTTGAAACAGAATCTCTTTAGAGACCAATGACAGATGTAACTTCAAAATCTGAATTTACATTTATCTGCCTTTTCTAGAAAGAACTTGTTGTCTTTCATTCCTCTACTACCTGTAGCAGAATAAGCTTGCACATCTAGGTCTGAATTTGCTTATTTTCCATAGTTAAAAAGTAGAACTCTTGTCCATTCCGTCAATACCTGCAAACAATGAAGATGTTTGAACATCTAGCATCCTAATATCTGTATGTTTTTGGTGTGTCTCACTATCTTCTATCTGTATATATGCTTTGATAATATGATGTCTGGATCCTTGGCATTCTGTTAGTTGTCTGGTGGTATATGAACTCTCTAGGTATTACAAACTTTTAATTTTGGAGGTGGTTTTGACCTTAAAAGCATGTTTATTTGAGAGGAGAGGGGAAAAGAGAGAAGAGTGTTCAGAAAGGGAAGAGGGGAGGAGTTTCATTTGTTTTGCCTACTTGAAAAAAAAGGAGAAAATTTTAAACTCTGATTTGTTGTTCCAAGTCATGCAAGGATAAATTAGTCTTTCCGCCACTTCTCATTTTCTTCTGCTCACTTTTGGATGGAACTAAAACAAGTAAAGGAACTTCAAACTGCTCCCTTACTTCTCCTTACTTTTCTTCTACGGAAATAGATAAAGGAATTGACTGCTTTTTGCCCTCCTTCGCTCTTCTTAGGTTGCTTCCAAGCAGACATGCCCTAAATGCAGCCCATTAACTGTGGACATCTGTAGGCTTAAACAACTTCCAGGCATAGGCATCAGTTTATGTACCTAGTATTTACCTTTTAATCCATGGGAAAACCTTTGTAAATGAGATATTATGATATGTTTTTTGTCTGGGCTAGCTTTATGTACATAGACCAAGCATCTTAGGATTCTTGAAATTGAGAGATCTGTGCATGGTGTGGATCACAGCACCCAACGAACATGAAAGTCGTGTATAGGGTTGTATACTTATATTTATGAAGTTCAAACAAAATAGCAGGTCTGGGGTACCTGGGTTGAAACTCAAGTTAACTTTGAGAGAGATAAATGCAGGTGTTTACGCACTTGAGTACCTGCTAACTTTAAACTTAGACCTTATGTGCTTTGATACTTGGCATCTTTATCTATAGCTAGCTCCTGAGTGGAACAACTCAATGCTCTGACGCTGCCACTCTTAGTGTCACTCTTAATGTTGCTTATGAAATGAAATAAACTGAGATGAGATGCAACGTTTTTTTTTCATGAATTAAGAGTCATTATGAACCCATGACCTGTCATTTCAGTCTGATCGTAATGTTGTGTTATTCCATTTGTTGTAGGGCCAACGCCCAGCAGCCAAAGCTCTTTGTGGGAATGATTCTGATACTCATCTTCGCTGAAGCTCTTGCTCTCTATGGCCTTATTGTCGGCATCATCCTTTCCTCTCGAGCTGGTCAATCTCGAGCAGACTAAAGAACTGCAGGAGATGGTCCATTATTTTGCCTCTATCTTTTGCAGTTACAATGTAATTTATTTATTTAACTTTTGCTACAGATAAGAGTCAGGCGTTTGACTCATTAAATGCTCAATAATTTGAACTTACAAGCTTGTAATCTTTGTTTGTTCTGTGAGTTTTCGGTTGCCGCAAAAACTATACTTTGCAGCAAGAACGTAAAAGATTTTGAATGCTTTCTTCAAGGATCGAATGATTAGAATGCGAGATTTTCTCATTGAACAAGTGTTTCTATAGCTATCAGTCAATCTTTATTCTAATCCTCGTTGTAGTATCAACTCTATTTATATGCACCAGTTTAGCAAGTACTCATACTTATGTTGAATGCTTTCTTCAAGGATCTCTTAGTCATGTGATGTGTATATGTGACTGTTCTAACTGCAACTCAACCTGCAAATCTCAATTAGGCTATCCATTTGTTTTTTTTAATCAAAAATAATAATCTACAAGTTTTATTAATAATCAAAGATATATTAGATTATTTAGTCAAAGAAAATGTATATATATTCTAATTATTTAATTAATGTATTTATATGTACATGATGAAGTCACTAGTCAACGAAGCGTGTGGGTGGACTCCAACTTGGTCTCGGGTGGCTTCAATCTCAGGGATTAGCTCAAAAGGCCAAGGGTGTTTTGGTCATTTAGATTCATTTTCCTTGCCGCTGATTATAACCACCGTTGGGAAACGCCATTCCCCATCAGCATTCCTTGCTGTCTACTCTTGCGCTTCCAGCAGGTGGGCGTTAGGTCAAGTCTCGCGATTCGGCGTCGGCGTCGAGATCGGGAGAGAGAGAGATATAGAGAGATAGAGAAGGGAAGCGAGGAGAGGACAGGAGAAAATGGCGGAAGAGAATGAATCCACGTCGATTCCGCTTAGCCAGGCGGCGGACCCTGAAGACCCAGCCAAAGCGCCCCCAATTTCGCCGAGTTCTTCCACCAGGAAGGTGCGTGTCTGTCAGATCTGATAGATTGGGGTTCTGATTTAGATCTATTAAACAAGTTGGACAAGATTATAGCAGGAGGGGTTTTGGTTGGCTTTAGGTGCATATTGTATCGAGTTTTGTGCCCTTCCAGTTGGATAAGTCGAGTTTGGTAATATGTTGGTTTAGGATTATAGTTTGATTCAATCAATTGGTTCCTAGTTAGCTGGATGGCAGAGAATGTTGACTGGTTTTGAGCAAAGGAATCGATTTGAAAAATAAGTCGATGCAGAATGCATAAAATAGAGCGGTCATCTATGGAAGGGATTTGTAGCCGTGTTGATATAAGGCCGTAGTTTTAACTTATTAGTTGGTATGAAAATTAATAGATTTCTGGGGTCAAGTAGGCTTAGGCACACATTCTATGGCTACGCCATTACAACAGGATACAGATAGCAAAGCCTTGGTGGATATAATTTGTATGTTTTGGCTTAAGTTGCAGATTAATCCGGAAGATAAATTGTATTCAATATCAAAGAATTGTACAAACATCTCTAGCAACTGGCTAAACCTATATTTTGTATGCAAACTTCAATAAAGGGAACTATATTGCACAATTTTGTTTTCAAATGATGCGACTTTTTTTTAAAAAAAAATATCAATATATATGCTACAAAAATAGGATATGACATCACATTTACTTTCCTAAACAAAGGAAACTCATTTCAAAAAAGTTCACCTATTTTCGGCTATAGAGTGATGGCTATTCTTTTCTTTTCTTTTTGAGAAAAAGAATGTGGAACTTCTATTAAATACCGAGACAATAGATGATATTAATCTTTGGACATAACAGAGTGAAAATATCATAAAATAACATAAGTTGTTCTTCACTATGGTCTTCGCTATAAGATATAAAATTTTACTAGTCATTATTTGTGTTACCCATATGAGTGGTGTATATGATTTTTGTTTGTCAAGTAACTTAGTTGAGAGAACGATACGGGCCTAACTTGCTATCTTTGCACATGGATGTTGTGCATACATGATTGATTTACTTAGTAATGATTTCTCAGATACTCTTTCCCTTTGTTTCCTTGGGCAGAAAAGGAGGGAGAGAAGGAAATGTGGGGGACATTATTTCCCCTACTGTAATGAATCACTTTCTTAGGCACCCTTTTTCTTTGTTTCCTTGGGTGGAAATGGAGGGAGGGAAGGAAATGGTCGGAGAATTGTTTACCCACTGTAGTGAATTGGCGTTTGCCCAATGTGATCCGAATGCCATCTCATTTAACTAAAAAAATAAAGTACTTGATTTATTATTATTTTTCCCTTTTTCTTAATTAATTAATATTTGAAATTTAAATTTCCCTCTTTTCCTTCCCTCCAATGAAAAGATTTCCTTCTTTTTGTTTCTCTCTAGGAAATAAAAACTGGGGAAATATTTCCCTATTATTTTCTTATGAATTATTTTTTGTACCCTCTTTCTTTTCTAAGTTGTTTCCTTCCTCTTGTGAAAAACACTGTCTTATTGTTCAATTTGCACTCAATAGATACCCTTACAAGAAGTTTTTTCTTCTTAATCTCAAGAAACATCCATTTCATACTCCACGAAAAATTTACATCCCATACATGTCGCTAAAGGTTACATCATGTTCATTTAGTCAACTGAGAAGTTAAAATTGTTTCTTGTTCTTGTTTATGGAGTAATGAACAATGACATGCATTACATCTGTAATCATGTCTGGCTAGTTTGTTATATGTAGTTTGCTCTCAAACTTTGACCTTGCTCTTGCACAGGCTTGTTGCGCTGTTCTTCAGAGTTGGGTGTCAAAGAAGTTTATGACTGGATGGTACCATTCTCTCATATTTATTCTTTTATTTTTTTTGCAATTAATTTTTTTTTACACTTGTTTCTTTTCAGTGTAGTTCTCTTCCCTGTTGCAATCACTTTTTACATTACATGGTGGTTTATTCAGTTCGTTGATAGTTTTTTCAGTCCAATATATGACAAGCTGGGATTCAATATCTTTGGTGAGTTCTTTCTTTTCCCTTTCAATGCATATTGTGCAAACTTGTTTATTCATTGTAGTAGGAATTGGAGTTATTCTATAATTAAGTAAAATCTTGTTTGAACTTATATTCAACTTTTGAGGACCTACCTTTGAATGTAGTGTACACAAGTCTATTTGTAGGTTTCCTTTAGTATAATATATGTATGGATAGAAGGGGACTAGCTAATGGCTGGTGTATGATTTTGGACACTCCTTGTTATCTTTCACATGGTATCAAAGCATCTCAAGTTCTACATCCACTACAAATCAACATGCAACCTTTTATCCAAGGTTTGAAATATCATTAAGCTGAATATAAGTCTGTATGTCCATAACACTCTCCCTCTCTTAGGTTGTTTTAAATATATTGCAGAAACTGTGAAAAATATTTCTCAATTATGGGTCTAATATCTATATTATCTCAAAATATTATTATTGTTTTCTTCTTTGAATTCATTTGGTTTCTTCATGATGCTTATTGAAAAAAAAAATGATAAATCCCAGTCAGTCTCATGGACTCAATCCCTGGGGGTGGCCGGCCCGGTCCCATGGAAGTTTCCCACCGACCACCAGGGTAAATCGGGAAGCGCATACGGCGGTCAATCCAGATGCCTAGCATCCTTTGATTGCGTTCCCCATTTGGAGGAAAATTCCTGCAAATACGCCGTAGCTGGGGATCGAACCGCGGGTCCCTAGGTCACAACCCAGATGTTCTACCGTTGCACCATTGCCCCGGGGACAAATCATGATGCTTATTGAAGCTTCTACTTTGGGTGGTTAAATTGATACAATTATATGAATTTGTTGCTGAAGATTTATTGTGCTAAAATTTTGTGACCCATTTTCCAATTCTATTTCTGTGCACTTACCTGTGCCATAGTATGATAATCTGCTCTTGGCATAATGGTGCCTTGAATAGTTTGTTAACCATATACCTAAAATTTGTTTGCTTGTGCTGCTGTTACCTATATTTTTGGAGTTTTGTACTATAATTTCATTTTAATGTTTTTACATAAACAGAGATTGGATTCATTATAACATGATTTTTCTTTCTTTTCCAAAGTGTAGGCCTTGGATTCTTGACATCTTTGGCATTCGTATTTCTCATTGGAATCTTTGCTTCATCATGGCTGGGAGCAACAGTTGTCTGGTTGGGAGAGTGGTTTATTAAAAAAATGCCTTTTGTAAGGCACATTTATTCAGCATCAAAGCAAATTAGCACTGCAATTTCTCCAGGTATTTCATGTGTTTGAAAAAGGTCCATATTTCATTTTATTTTATGAAAAACTATCAGACATACAGTTGGCAGCGGTTACAAACTGATTGCTTGTGATAACTGTTGTATTTGCAGTATCTTTTTTCCACTCATAGGAGCTAACTAGTGCCGTACAAAATTGACATTTCTGGTTTTAAGGAACATTTTTTCAATAAATTTTCTGCCTCCTTTAAATGATTTTGTTTTATAAGGTGGTTTTAATTTATAATTATTTACTATTCAAAATATCAATAAAACAAGCAAAGGATGGCAGGTTGAGCCAGGGTGGGAAAACTTGTTGGAGTTGATTTCTGATCAACTTTTTTATACAATTCCAAATGTGAAGTAAGTCTTTGTATTTTGTTTGCAAAACCGAATACCTGAAATCCACAGAACTCAAACCCTGAATCCAGAGGAGTTGGATGAAGATTCCAAGTAGAAGTTCGGCTTCCTTCCAATCAAGTTCATGACAGCTTAACACTTTGGTATGTAGGTTGTAAATGAGTTTTCCCTAGTGTTCCCTGAAGTTCTTCACTTCCACCAAATATGGCTACTACCTTCCTAGACTTGGAGTGCCAATTCACTGTGGTGTTTATGTGCTCATATTAGAGGAAGTCCATTTCATTCTCAACCTCCAAGTATTGCCTCACTGTGTAGGAATCCTCACTTACAGAGTGCTTGATTATGTGATTGGTCCGCGGCACGGTTATAGCTGTTCAGATAAGCAATATGCAAATCTGGCATGATATCCATGGTTCTTTCAGAAAAAATGCATGCAACCCATCTCTCACCTTGCAGTAATCACTTCAGAGGAATGCCTTTAAATTGGTATATGCATCCCCAGACCAGAAAACATCAAATCAAACACCAATCTGTTTAACATTACTATGAAGTATTCTTGCAAGTTCTCAGATGTGTCGATACTTGAAAGTGTCCTGGAAATGTTTTCTCTTTCTGAGTTTATGTTTATTTCTGCATTTGCCATCTCTTCATGCTTGGTTTGAAAAGGCAGTGACAAAACAAACTATTCAGAACATTTCTGTTTTCCCTAACTTGTTACATGGTTAACTATTGCATGTTGCAAAAGGAGAAACACTTGTGTATTCTTTTCACATGTTTAAATTTCAACATAGTAATTATTTCAGCTCTATGTCCACTTTGTACTAAATGAAATATATTCAAAATAAACATCCATGGTGCAAGTACAATATTTTGCTAATTGATGGGACTAGGAATACAATAAAATCTGATTTTGACCTGTGGGGGCAGCAACTTTGACAAATGTAGAATTAATAGAATAGATGAAATATAATTTCAATAATATGAATAGAAACGATTGAATAGTTAAGATGGATGAATATTTTCTACAAAATTATTGTACAGCCAGCTATATTCTATAGTTAAGCAATAAGATATATATGAAAATTAACAAATGAAGATAGAAAATGCATAAATGGATATGTGTGGTTTCTAGATAAAGAAAAGATGAAGAATAAATTTATAGTTAGACAAGTTGAATCAATTTGAGTCGAGGGTACGAAAGCTAAAGAGAGACCAAAGAAAATCTGTAGAACTTTCAATCAGGTGTGATAAGATTTGACTAGAGGTATTGCTTTGAATGGAGTTCAATTAGGTGGGTTAGGATTCATGTAGCAAACTCCAAATATCTGGAATTAGCTGGACTTGTTCTGATTTTGGATATCTCCACTATTTAATGTCATAATTTTCAAGCATGTAGTATTTATTCGTTTGTGAACTGCATCTATTTAATCATGGTCTAATTCTACTTTTTGTACAATTGTCTTTCAAATTAACAAATGTTCTTATTGACACCTCAACTGAGCATTGAATAAATCCATCTTTTGACTTACCATTACTCTTTTTGCACAGATCAAAATACCACAGCTTTTAAAGAGGTAGCAATTATTCGCCATCCACGTGTTGGGGAGTATGCATTTGGTTTTATTACATCAACAGTGGTTCTTCAGGTATTTTAATTCCTTGTTTTAATTCACATTGATGACTTTGGCTAGTCAACTACTAAAAATTATAGTAGTTTCTTGGTCATAGCTTAAGTTTGCAACTTTCTGGCAATAAATCGGTTAGATGGGTGTGTTTGACATGCTGAATGGCATTTCATTTACGTACTTGTACCTCTATGTTGCTTGCTTTTATAGCTAACAACATACCTTTTTGGTCTCCTATTATGCTTTATGGTTTTTATATCACTCCATTTCGTGTAAGAAAAGTCTGTGATGTATCACTTGTTTGATAAGCAATAACTCTGTATATCACAGGTCTGTTATTATTCGAGCATGTATCTGTAGCACTCATTTATCTTTATCTTGACATATAATTTTTCCATACTCATCAAGTTGCAAATGTTATTAGAATTGTATGATTTTTTTTTTAAAAAAAAATCTTTCACATTGCAGAATGACAAAGGTGATGAAGAGTTATGCAGTGTTTATGTTCCAACCAACCATCTTTATATCGGTGATATATTCTTGGTCAACTCTGAAGAAATCATTAGGCCCAACCTTTCTGTTCGGGAAGGCATAGGTTAGGCTCCTTTTCATCTCTAGACTTTTATTTTCTTATTTTTTTATCACCTTTTTGGCAATAGTATCTCTTAGCAATAGATTTATTTGTTGTTTTTTTCTCCTTTCGGTGAGTTGCTTCTTTTTGAGGCAATTGTGAACATTCTTCGTGCTTGAGCTATGAACTTATACTCTTTGTTTAAATCATGTTACAGAAATGTGCACAGTTGTGAGCAATATACATGATTACTTTCTCAAATTTTTATATTTTGATATTGTTGTAGAGATTATTGTTTCGGGGGGTATGACAATGCCACAGGCAATTGCTCCTCTGGAAGGGATTCCCCGGAAAAACCAGAACATCAGATTGAACAGAATAACAAATTAAGGTGAACGCGTGTCAAAGTCATTCTGCTACTGCTGTGATCTGTTTCCCTCTTCATTTTCTCACAAACTGTGTTTTTCTACGGGTCACACCGCTGCAGTTTTACCATGCCTTCCACACTTTCCTAGTGAGCCAGAGCCAGATTACACTGAGAAGGGGGTTAGCAAGTAAAGCTTGAACTGATCGTGCATCATTGTGTGTTGTAAACACGTCTAAACGTTGAGCAAGTGTTTGTTCAAATATAGAAGATTACTACGCCAACGAACTACACGGCACACCTACACCTAATAGTGTGTTCCTGGATTACAATTGTTGCAGTTTAGAGATGTTATTACTTTGCCCTACACGACCTGGCCTTTCCTTTGTTTTGGGTTGTTGTGCTTTCTTTGTTTTAGTTTGATGCAGGAATAAACACTAGTCATATTATGATTGTAGATCGATTGCCAGGACGTTGAAGCAGGATTGGAAGAAAATTGCATATCGCGGGCTGGGTAAGAAGTTCCTTGCTTGCTTAATATTACCTTGTAGATAGCATATTCACTGCGAACGCCAACAGAGGTATTCATGAACTATCAAATCGTGCTCTTTAGTTTTAGAATTTATTGACAAACAGGCTTATGGCTTTGCAAAATGCCTTTTCCCCCTTGTACTCTTCTATTTCAAATTTCCTTTCAATCAAGTTGATCACAGGTTGATTTCAAAATTAGTTTGTTGGGTGAAAATAAAATTTTCAGGTATCTTTAAAATGTCATTTAAATGGAAATACTTTGAGTTGTTTAGCGTACCATGCCATTAGGATAAGAATATTCCTGAAATGTATGGTTGAGATGGTTGTGAATTCACTAGGGTTTTTAAAGAAAAATGTCGCCGTAAATGGATATGAAACCGCGAATATTTAAGCGAAAATGTTGCTAAAGTTAATTTTAAAAATTAATTTATTGATCGCAAATTCACTCCAAGCGAATTTATTTTTGAAACAATTTTCAACTGAAATGAGTAATTTAAGTACTGGCTAATTTTGAAACTGGCTTTCACAGATGGAAATTTGAAATTGAAGGGGGTGGCAGGGAGGTAAATTGAAAGGAATAAAATTAAATAAGAACAATTCTCAGAGAAAAAACTTATATTTTATTTCTTCTACTTGGAACAAACTAACGTGGGCGAATCTGATTTTGTTGTAATTTTTCTTCTATCAAAATTAAGGGAAAAAGGGCGAAAGAATTTTTATTTAGCAAAATTTTTATTGTTACCAGACGTATCCTTTGATAGCGCTCTTCATTTGGAGAAAAATTTTTACAAATACACCGTAATTGGGGATCAGAGCAAGTGCTATCAACCTAAATGTCATATTACCTTGGAGACTTTAATAGCATTAGAGTTACCATAAACATTAATAACATCGTTAACCCTATTTTGGATGCCGCAAAATTTTTTCCCCCAAGATAAAGTTGTTGTCTGACCGGAGAAACTCACAATCTTTCTTATTTTGATTTTTAGTTTTTTTATTATTTTTAAATACACTATTATGATTTTTTTAGTTTTAAGTCAAGTGAAATATATAATTTTAAGTTGTAAGTATATAACCAGAGTAAATTATTCTATATTTCCCTTTTAAAAGAAGGTAGAGACTAGAGAGTCAAATATTCAAATTCTTTTCATATTTTTTAATCAAAATAGACATTTTAGTATATATATTTTTCCCTCTTCTTTTCTCTTCACCTTCTATTCCTCTTTTCCATTTCCTTCCCCCTTTCCCTCCTTCCAAATAATTCCTCTTCTTTTCTCTCCACCTTCATCCTTCCAAATAAACAGGACAGTAGGGTGCCTTTCATAAATTTACAAAAGAGCCTAATTTGATAAAATAAAATACGAAATTTTATAGCATGCTACTCGTCGTGTAAAATGTATCGATGAAGATCCGCTGAAACACAAACGATTGTACAATTGATAGTAAATCTTTTAATAGAAAGCAGTAAATTGCATTTCAGACGATAAGAAACTCATAAAATCCAAATTATTTGAAATGACAAAAAAACATTGTCACAGCAGCAATTTCCGAGAATTGAAAAGTACATAACAATTAAGGAACCTCAAAGTTCAAATCACGCAGAGAAAATCCTTCTAAACAGATCTCTTTAACAGAATTTTTCAGACTTGGCGCTTACACAAATTGTAGCTAAAATCACGCCTTCAGCTTGCCATAGAACTTTTGCTTCTCTTGAGTTGTTTGGAAACGTCCATGGCCAAACTTGGAAGAAGTATCAATGAACTTGAGCTTGATCTCCTCGAGGGCAACGCGAGAAGTTTGCTTTAGTAGGGATTGACGAAGAGTGACAACCCTTTTCTTTGGCCCAACACAACACCCCTTGATCATGATATAATCTTCCTTCACAATACCATAGTGTGGGAAGCCACCCATGGGTGTGATGTCTTTCTCAGTCCTGCCAAAAAGCAGAAATTAACAGGTCAGGTTGAAGTGTGTTCTTTCTGGTGTAATGGGATTACAATTCAAACTTGCATTTGGCAATCTTGTGAAAGCACACGTAAAATATGAATGCGTTAAATTACCTATCAAACTCGATCATAGCAATAAAAGATGGATGAGTTAAGTTACCTATCAAACTCAGTCATAGCAGTGTGGGATTCATCTCCAGATTTGCCAATCTTGTAAATCTTCTTGTTCATTTCAGTGCGGTGGTGGTAACCATTCTGCCCAGCACGGGCAACAGTGTAGGATACTCTGGCAGGATGCCACGCCCCAATACAGGCAACCTTGCGGAGACCCCTGTGTGTCTTCCGTGGAAGGCGGGTGACACCCCAACGAGTGACAACACCTTCATAACCTTTACCTTTTGTAACACCAATAATATCAATCATCTCGTCTTTCTGGAAGACAGCATCCATCGGTACTTGCTTCTCAAAGAAGCTGTAAGCAAAATCCACCTTTTGTGCCACAGTCCCACCATTAACTTGGATCTCCATCAGATGAGCTTTTTTCTGTTTGAGGCCCTTCATCTTCCTTATCTATGGCATCAAAACAGAAAGGAACATGAGCTAATTCTGGTAAATTTATAAAAATAACACTGTTTGCAAAGGGTTATGATGTGGATGGTCATCTTTTATAACAAGTGAATCCATTATATGCACCTGAGTGTGAGCCAGAACACGAATAACAGAGGCATACTTCTTCATCTTTTCCAGTTGTGCGTGAATTTCTTTCTTTCCCTCCTCACTTTCATATTTCTTAGAGTATTTTGCAAAAGCAGTCTTCTTGCTCTTGTACCAGTTCTTGTAGAATCTCCGCCTCACTTCCTCACTTAAATGCTGAGCCCAGACGGTGTTGAGAGAACGCAGACCATGTGGTGTCTTCACATAGGCAACAAGTCCAACAACCACCATTGGTGGAGTTTCAATGATAGTAACAGCTTCACAAGTCTCCTTCTTATGAAGCTCTGAGAACAAGAAGAGATGTCACATGCTTCATATAAGTTTGACATTTTAAATCAACAAGCATGGAGATAGTGAATGGTACAATGTTGGCTTTAGAAGCTGGTGAAAATGTGAAAGGAATCTAGAGAAGAAATTGGAATACAAAAGCAACTGATGTTATGCATACAATGAATTGCAATTAATATGGCATTCCACAGTTGTTAAAATAACCATACAATAATATCCCTTTTAATAACTCTCATAACACATCGAAAGCAAGAAAATTGATGCTCTCTGAAATAAGTGTAAGTTTTTAGCTCCATTTTACGGTGGCCGACAGTAATGTGCCATTGGCTACACTTTTAGCTATACCTATGCATATGAATATTTTTTTAACTTGCAAAAATGATCATCAATATAGAAGGAACAAAAGCACAAATTAAAGGATATAACAATTACTACAGTTTCAGTTTTAATCAGCAACTAGTTTATAGATCTACCTTCATGGATGACAACAGAAAAGGAATAAATTATCAAAATTTCAATCCAAGTGTAGAAACCAGACAAATGAACACATACTTGATCCTGGTTTGTCGACCTCACGTACAATGTGGGTCATACCAGACTTGTATCCAAGGAATGCAGTTAACTTGCAAGGTTTTGTAGGGTCATCCTTGGGGAAGGATTTCACTGCATTTAAAAAAAAAACCCAAAAAAGAATGCCATTGTTAAAAACAAAGAATTTACTTCTGGAATTCAATGAATTTTCAATCAAAACAACATGATTGGAGAAGCAATGTTACGCAATGGCTAAATTAACAAATGATCTAGTAACAAAAATCAGAAAAACTATCAAGAGAAGTGTCATTGCACAAGCATCCACAGATGCAGGTCCATTAACAGTGAATTGTGCATTACTATGTATAAAAGAGAGGCTTCTTTGGTTTTTTGGTTCTAATAATGATAGTTGAATATATTAAAATTCAGAGAATATAATAAAATAGCCAATTGTTAATCATCAGTCTTACACACACTTCAAATTTCACCATGCAAATTTTAAAATAACAGCATATTTAATGTGTCGAGATGCCAATATGCCTCAGCCTCAACTAAGGAACCACATAAGAATGATGTTCAGCAGAATGTATGGTTAGCCACGCTTTTTCAAACATTAAAATTTATGGTCAAACTAGATCATGATTTACACAAATAAATTTCTGTGGAAATAACTTGTTTTGGCATGGATGTATTACGTAATATTTTCATAAGTGTACAATTGTTTTTTCAAAATTTGCCCCCAAAGAATACTGTTAGATGCTATATCATTGGATATATAGTTCCACCAAGGTAATACTTGCTCCGCCACTAATGATCTATACCATATAAATAAGTACAGATAAATGTTATATCAACTAGGCATTTTATTCCGCCAAGGTAGAAATTCGTGCTCTGCTACCATATAAATACAGTTCAAATTTGTGGAAATAATTCCACTTGATTGTTCTTACGATTGTTGGTAGCTTATTCATAAAAAAAATTGCTCATAGATTCTAGTTCCTTCCCTAATGTTACTGCCAAATTTGGCACAAATTTTACCAATAAATATTGCGAAAATTATAACCCCTCTCACTTTTTTTTTAAAAAAAAACTTGTACACACTTCACAGAAATATATGCAAAAGAAATATAAGAGCAAAATCTTAAGTTACACAACGGCATAGACAATACCACCATTGAATCTAGCAATAAAAGTGAAATGACAACAGGGATATTAGAATGCACAAAATACATGGGAAAATATCAGAGAATGCACAAAGCAAGCTGACAATGTTTCCATGATACCTTTTCCACGATGACGAGAAGCTCGCTTCCTCGGGAGAAACCCTAGCGACCCATGCCTTGGGTGCTCAAATTTCCGATGAGACATCTTTCCTACCTACCTTTAACATACAATGCGCAAAAAAGATGACTTCAGCCATTACGCAGAGAAAACGGAAAAGAGGAAACAAAATAAAAACATGAAATTTTATACAATTATACAATGGCAAAAAAAATGTTTTACTTAAAACAAATCTTACGCCCAAAAACAACAAAAAACTCTGAATCATGCATGATTCTCGACAAATTAAAAAATCAAAACCAAGCAACGAAGTACGAAAGTAGCAAAAGGCAATAGTGAGATAACTCAAGCGCTCAGAAGCATGCCAGAGGTAGAACCTTGAAGTAGCCACTCGTTTTCTGCACCAGAGTGGCTACAGGCCGCCGGAGCACCACGCCACGCGAAACCCTAACGAATCGCGAGCACTTATAATGTGAGTCGAAATCCATTATTACCAAAATGTCCTTGTTATCTTTTAGAATTACAGGGTAAGAGTGCATAGTAGAGTAGTTAATTTGAGTGGATCCGTCCAATTATACCATTTAGATGAGTTAAATTGATATTTTATTAATTCATTTTAAAGTGAGTTAAGATGAATTGATCCGTCTAAGTCCGTGATCAATATGGATTGGCCCATGTCGAATTTGAATTGATTTGTAAATTGAGAAAATTTATTTTTTTAATAAATTAAAATTAAAGTAAAAAATTTAATAGACTAATAATTTTGATCTATCTAAATTACAATTCAAATTTAAAAATTTCAACTTGATCCATTTAAATTATAATTTAAATTTAAAATTTTTAATATTTTTTTATTTTCTAAATGGCTCACAGATTAGCCTACCTAATCCATAACTCATTTTGAGTTCGGTTGGAGATTTTTTAACTCGTTAAATTGATGGATCGGTCCATCCCACTTTGTCATATGATAAATTTTTGATAGATTGATCCACTTTATCATAGATTGATCCGTTTGACAGCTAATTGAGACGGTAAGGTGAAATACAATCCTCAAAGTAAGATCCAACCCAGATTGGATGAGCTCCATTCTCTTAATAGATGACTGATCAACATTGAACTGATGAATCATCCATTATAAATAATTTTTGATTTATTTTAATGAACGATAAAAAATTTCTATAAAACTGAATCGATCACTCTCAAAATTAATCAACGTAAATTGAATATATATAAATATTTTGAACGACTTTTTAAATGTACATAAGATTCCAAATTCACCTGGAGTTGTAACACATGAAAACTATGGCAAACTAGTGCTTGAGAATTACATATGGCAGTTTTACAATATCCAGCAAGAACAGCCACAAAACGGCATCAGGGGTGATTGCTTATCGTTTCCTTTTTTTTCTCTCCATTTCTATTCACAGGCCAATTTGGTATCGAAGCTACTCAAACAGATAGCAAAAGCTTGGAACGTCGAAAGCGGGTACCGGTAGTCCATGGTGAACATATCTTTCGCAACCTTGCCAAACTGCAGTATTATCTTGTCATGACCAGGTGCAGCAGCAGCTGCTGGCTGTGTGGTGGTTGCTAGGTTCGGAGCGGCGGGTTGTGGAGCGGCGATCAACTGGAAGTTCTTCACCGAGGCAATCGTTACACGGCCCCGGAAGTTGAGGCACCAACATTGCAGCTGCTCATGCCAACGGGGTGGCTTGTTTCGGAGTACTAACGGTCTCTCCTTCGCATCAGCCTCCATGACCACCCTCCTCTCTTCAACTCCTCCAGAAGTATCTGAGAACCGTGCACTGCTAAAATCGAAGGAGCGTTCCATGTACGAGGAAATGCTGCGGAAAGAATTGAAGTTGCGCGTAACTAGATTGTCAGGTTGCCCAGGGACCGCGCCGCCAGGCTCAAGGGAGGATGCTGGGATAGAGTGAATAACACAGTGCATCCGTCGTGGTCCTCGAGTTCCGAGAACATTCAACTCATATGTCACCTGAGCTATGGGATAGCTGCTTGCCGGCGCATTGGGTGAAACTTTCTTTGAGTAGAATCTATGGCTAGTTCGACAGGGAGGACAAATAGCAGACCTGTTGTATGGAGGCTGAGTATCATAGATCCTGAACTTTGTCCCTACAAAATTTGACCTAAAATGCCCGGGAAAGAAGTAGCAGTATTCAGTTTTATTTAAAATTTATAGAAAAGATATATAAACAAAAGATGTAATACCTCAACTTCCCGATGAAGGTGCGGCTTGACCGTGATATGTTGCCGGCATCCATCGAAATGGTGTATTCAGTACAAGTTGGTTTCCGATTTCTCTTAGCTGATAAGAGAAACTTCCCATTCTCAACAAGCACAGCTACAGAGTAACATCCAGAAATGTCAAGTTATTAACTAATAGAAATAGACATCTGAATGTTTGTTCAAAGACATTCTAAATGTTAGTCAGAGAACAGAATGCATCAGTTAATTGTCAAGAGACTTGACTAATTAACAAAAGTAAAACTAAATTCCTGATTTGCTTCAGCATTGTGAATCCTAGCAGACACAAGCATAGCAATAACTAATGACTGTACCGTGAATGTACCATGAACACACAAACAATCTTGCAAATAGTTTGTTATTCTAACATTTTGATAGAAAATAAACTGAGGCAGATTTATTTGGGCAATGTAAACAATTCCGATATTTAAGTCAGAATGCTTGTGGATAACTACAGAAGTTTGTGATTCAATACAGAACCTTCACTGCATAAAAAATGTCAGGTAAATAACCAGTTTCTCGATCAACAACTTCATCAGGTAGGTATTCTAATTCTTAGAATACAGAAACGTAATTAGTCTCCAAGCAAGGGCTCCCATTCAGTGTTGAATTTATATATATATATATATAATAAAATTGGAACGTAGCAAGTATTAAAGTAGATACTACGTTGATGCACAAGATTTACACAGACAACTTGCATGGTTGCTCAATTTGAACCTTGATCAGCAGTGTGACTTGAGAAAACAATTTCGAAAGTCGAGTTTAAAAAGCAAGAAAGTTTTACTGTAGTGCAGTGTTATATGTGTTCCATGACGAAATTATTAAGACAAACTAACATTCCTTTTGCACATCGAGATGTGATATAGAATGGAAAATATGGACACAATATGAAAACTCCATATTGAAGATATTTGTTGGCCAAATTTATCACATAAAGAGCATGCTTAGCAGGAATCAGACAACTTACCAGAACCAAGACATAAATAGAGATGATAAGTTGATTTTGACTTATCCCTCTTGATGAAACACTGGATTACCCCATCTCGAGCTCCAGGCTGTACAAAATCAAACAAAAATCTAAAAGTCAGTAACGAATCAAACTTTAGGAGCAAATAAAGGTAATGCATTTACTTCCTAATGTGCTATAAAGGCAGTTCCTTGACCTTGCGTAATAAGTGCAGAATGTTCCAACTATAATCTGTAACGTATTATTAGTCGCTGAGTGAGAAAATAAAGATTACCTGTTTTAAAGATACAGGAAAAGTGAGCTTCCCAGAAAACTCTGGACTTCTTACTACCTCCTTACACATCTCCCTCCATGATTTACACACAGCTGCACATGACACGACATGCTTGCGCGATGGCCATGTAGCTTCATTTTCTTCTAACCTTTTAATCACATCACAAAGTAGCTCAGAAGGAAGAGTAGCCCAGCAACTTTGCTGAACTACTTGATGGGGTTCATGGGCATCATAAACAGAACCTTGAGATTTTCCTTTATGATGGCCAGAAAAGCCTGACAGCCTCACTTCAAAACTCCGCCTTGACAAACTACCGAAGCTATCCCTCACATCACGAACAATGCTCCGGAATGAGTCAAATGACATCTGGCTTAACTGAACCATGATAGAAGCAAGAAAGAATGTAAACTACTCAAGGAGTAAATAAATGATAAATCGACTAACTGTATAAATTGACAAGTTATTAAATGGATGGTTTACAAAAAGGAAATACAAAGATCCAAATGTTGGATGGCAGAATTTTTGGCTTAATAAGAGATTTATAAATCCAGAAAAAAATGAGCAACTATGAAATATAAATCTGATAAACTATATAAATTCAAGAAAAATTTACAGATCGCCAATGGGAAGGTCCTTGACACATCAACTATCAATGGTCACATATAATAGATCCTCTATACATCAAAAAGATCAATGGGTTTCTTTAAACACATACAATTCAAAAGCTTAACCTTTTTAGTTAGTCTTTTATAACCATTAAATAAACTAACACAATAATATTAGTTTAAAAGATACTAATGATATGAAATAGTTCATCTCGACCAATAAATACATAAAACTACGAACATGAGTTGGTGCAACCTAAAAAGAAACCAAAAGAACATATTCGTCCAATATCAATTAAAATAAACTGGTTTATCCCGCAGTATGGGTTCCTTTCCCCGAAATTTATTTTAAAACACCAGAATTCACGAATTGCATAGATATGTAAAACATAAGATAAAAACTAAACATGAAAGAAAGAGAATTCTTCTCACAATGCTTCTTCTTTAATTTTCCATGGAATCAAACAATATTACAACGAAAAAACAATGTTGGTAAACTTAAATGAACATCTCAGTAAACAAGTGAATTACAAGTGTACTTTCGCAATAATTGGCTTAAACAGAATACTATAGACGCGTATCAAATAAAACGATGTGTCATCCTCCAGCCACAGTGAAACCGAGTTTGAGCCTGCTAATTTGAACAAAGAAGCAAAGACAGAGATATGTACGTACCCACTCTTGACAAGAAATAAACCGTCCATAAACAAGCAGTAAATCGATCACACTTAAAGAGCTGGCTTCCCCTCATAAAACGAGGGATAAAATCATAAAAATATCAAATTTTGAACATCCGAAGTCACGATACATCGGAGGAACATCGGAGAAGCCACAAACAATTCCATCGGAAAACATGGGAAGGAGCTCCAAGTACAAACCATTACCATCAAAAAGACTGTCTTTTGGAGCTTGTAACCCCAAAATCGAAGCCCCTCACGCTCCAAAAACAAACTACGTTTATCAACACTAGAGAAGCCAGTCTGGTCTCCTCTAAAATCACTCCGTGCGAGCAAATGAAAACGCACAAAGCTTCCTTGCTCGACAGCAAAGAAAGCAGCGGAATCAATGATCTACCTTGAGTGTCCGAATCCAGAAGCAAAACCCACCTCCGCACTTCAACCTTCAATCTTTGATTCGCCCACAAGAAACGAATCCCCTGACCAAACCCCTCTCTGTATCAGCAGATCCCTTCCTTCTCGCTGCCGCTGCTCTCTTCTCTCCACTCGAACCCGCACGCGCACAACAAAGGCGTAACTCAAAGGTCGAAGCCAAAAAGCGTAAATCTAGCAAAGATCAGGTGTAAAAAGAGAACCCCACCCACTGTTGTACCTCATCGAGAGGAACGAACCGTTGCCTAATAAAAAGGCAGGTAGGATGTCAGGGTAGAAGAGGTTCGGCGTCCCTACCGTTCCGTCACGGCGGCGCCAGCCTTTCTTTCTTGTGCTTTCTGCTGCGTGGCTCTCCGTTTGTTTTGTTAACGGCTCCGTTTGCCCGCTCGTGCCGCGTGAACTGGAAGCTACTCACAGAGCTGCTCGGCGTCGACGTCGACGTCGTCATTCTTCAGCGAAAGCTCCTCCGGAACAGTCCAAGAAGAAGAATATTCCGATTGTCATATCACGCTAAATTTAATTACACTGAAATTCATTGTACAAATAATACGTATGATACTAAATTCAGTTTCGAAAAAGGGAAAATAGGCCTTAATCAAAATTGATATTTGGTGATCAATTTGATTGTTCTTCCTACATTGCTTTGAAGACAGGTTTAGTCCATCAATTGACAAATAATCAACCACACGAGCTTGTCGATAAGAGTAAGCCACTTCACTATCTTAATCATTTAGCTCCTATCACAACGTCGATATAAACCCAAAGAGAAGTATGCAATGCAATCATGCCACGCCATGAACAAGAAGAGGTGGGTGCGTGGTCCATGGAAACCCCATAATTCTCGCCGACTATCCGTGTTAGAACAGACACGTCAACAACATAACCTAATCCATCATGCATCCTCATTATCTATGTATATTAAACAAAGTGAAATCAGGCAAAAACAAGAAGAAAAAGAGCCCACTTTAGGAGCAAATCTTCCCCTCAATGGATATAAAAATGAGCAGATGATCGAGAAGATTCAGATATGAAGATGCTGTATACTTCGGGAGAAGGAAATCACTTTCATGCACGTCTTTTGACGAGCTGATATATATAAATTTTTGTGTAACTTTCAGCTTTAGAATGATGAGACAAGTCACGACAGGTTTTTCAAGCTTATCTTATCCTCCTCCCTCTGGTCAGTGAAAAGTACGTTGGCTTTGAGAGCTCATCAAGTAGCGACAGGCAACGTTTGACGCAGGTTTCAGTCGCTGTGTAGGTCAGTAACCTGCCAGTTGCTCAGTGAGATAGAACATCTCCTTCTCCGTCGTCTTCTTGTATGTTCATGCATGTAGCTACTCCCCATTAATGGAGTAGCTACTTACTTAAGTAAGGAGGTTGCACAATCTTGCAGATATAACAGAGCAGAGTCCTCTGTACTTCCTTTGCAGCTTAATTCATGGATTCATGAATAAACTTGTGAATGATGCTACACAAGTGCAGTGCTACTTACTTTTATAGACTAGTGGATTTTAATGTACCACTGATGGATTCAGTGAGCATTTGGAATTAAACTCTTAACTGTACTGATTGGCAACATTTAACAGAGAAACATAGTTTTCGCCTGTGTGTTATTGCTAGAACTCAGTAACTCCTCTTCTAGTTTAGTTCCAAATTTCTGGTCGACTAAACTTTTTTATTGATCTTAATAAAATTGATGAATAAGCTTGATTTTAAAATTTAACAATTGGAAAACACTTATAAATATTCTTTAGAGAGTCCTTGCTTACAGACGAATTAAATAAACAATTTTGAACCCAATTCATGGGCACTCGTTTCCTTCTTGCTGTCCGTTCCATTGGTGCTCGAAAGTTTGTGTGTGTTCTTTTTGACTTAATTATGATGCTTAATTTAAAGGTTTTGATTTAGGGCGTTTAATTGAACCGCACAAATAGATTTCAGATTTTTCATTTTATGCATTTAACTTTTATAATATCCCCCCCCCCCCCCCCCCCCCCCCCCCCACCCTCTCTTCCTTCTTTCAAAAAATAAATAATTTTTACTTTATATATTTAAAAATTTATTATTTTTAATTTGCACGGTTAAATTCAGATCTAAAAGTGTATATATATATATATATATATATATATATATATAGAGGATGCTTTCAAAAATAAATTGATTTTGATTCAGAGTAATTCAAAGTTTTCTAGATTTATTAATAAATTTCAGACGAAACTAATAGATCAATATTATTCAAAAAATTAAAATTTTAATATTTTTCAAATTAGGAAGAGTCCTAAAATTTATTAATAGTGTTGGTCAGTAAGTATTATTGTTCTACGTCTTATAATAAATTTTATCTATTTTTTGTAAATTTAAAAATTTATTTTTTTCAATTTACATTGTTGAATTCAGATTTAAAGCCATAAATATATTAAGAAGATTTTTAAAATGTATATATTAATTTTGATTTGAAGTAATTTAAAATTTTGTGAGATGAAATTAACTGGTAATTTAAAAAAATTAAATCATTTTAAATTAAAATTGATGTATTCTTGAAAGTCTAAATGTATATATATCCTCAAATTTAAATTCAATCGACTATTTTGAGAATAGTAAATTTTTAAATTTATAAAAACTTAATAAAATTTATCACATGCTTATTATAAGTTACCAATGATTCTTAATACTCTCATAATTAGAAAAATATTAACTTTCACAGTCAATTTAATTGTAAAATGATTGACGAATCAAAGAATTTTAAATCATTTTAAATCATAATCAAAATTAAAAATACAGAGTATAATAAAAAAAGAAAGATATAAATAATTTCGATATTATAAAAGTTGATACGAAACGATAAATTCCGAAACTTGCCTGTGCAATTCAGTAGAATAAATGCCGTTCGATTTATTCTCTTCTGAACTGGCAATCCCGCGTCCACCGTCTGCTGCTGTTCCTTCCCACTTTCTTCGTCAATTGCGACATGCGACCACGTTGGAAACAACTCAGTGCCAAGTCATCGCCTTTAATTTAATCTCCACCGTCAGGGAATCGTATCCGTCCACGCCAGCGAAGATCCACGTGTCTCGAGCACGATCGCCATCCAGACTCGGCCAGAGTCGACTCGTTCCCGAGGGTGGAGACGACCAACGTGCCGCCGAATATTCCACGCCTAATGCTGTCCCTGACTCGGATATCCGAACGAGTCGGGCGATCGGTCCCCACCGCGTGCCGGTGCCGCTTCCCGACCTCGATCTGTGCTCTCTATTTAAAGGGAGAACGATCGGGGTTTGCATCTCATCGCATACCCGGCCGAGGGCGTTCTTCCAGTTCGCAGTACATCGATCCGGCCGCCGTCGTCGCCTTTTTGCTCGAGGTGTGTGCTCCTCCCTTTTCTTATCATGATTAGTTACTTTGGCTTTTATTGAAGATTCTCGATCATCGTTTTTTTGGGGGGAGATTTGTATCCGTTTTCCTCGAGACATTTTAGCTTTCTGTTTCTGCGGACTACATAAACATCTGCTTCTCATTTGATCGTACTAAGTGGGAAATGGAATATCAGAAGTTGTCTGAAAATGCTAGCTGTTTCAACGAAAAGGATCTCGCACTAACTTGTTTGGAAGCACTTTTTGATTGATTCCAGTAATTCGCACGATTTTTTCGTACTTTTGATGGTAGCAAGTAGCTGATTCAGCGAAGGGGGCGCCACATTAATTTGTTTGGAAGCAATTTTTAACTGTGAAAAAAGATCCCATTCGATGTTAGGATTTAATTTTATAGGGTGCATGCTTCAATTTTGTGTTCGAAGAGACAAGAGGTTGAATTACTATAAGTTATTCTTCACGTTGAATCAGAAATCCCGAGTTTTGGGGGGAGGGAGAATTGGTTTTCTTTCACAAACTTCTCGATCCCAAATGAAAATTTAGATATTTATTAAATCCTCAAGAATAGCATTTCACTTCCTGATTATTATTATTTTATTTTTCAAACTGATTTAGGTTGATTTGTCTAAATATTTAGGGTCTCTACCGTTTTCATTGCTTTCCCGACCTTCTGCTATCTGAAATCTAATTAGGAAAATTGAGTTGATTGGAGTCAAATATATATAAGGTTTGGAGAAACTTTGCCCCTGGACATAGTTGAGTTAGTTATAACGGGTCAGATTTGTTGAAGTGGACAAGGATTGAATTTTTGCGAAGCCGAAATAATGCCCTTCCCGTAGTGGTCAACTGCAACTGATTCCACCTTTTGTTGAAGAAGGAGAAAGTTAAAAAAGAAAAATGTAATAAAAAAGATTAATTGATTTGAATATTATTAGCAATTTGGCCTACCATATAGCTCAATGGAGGATAGATTAATGTAGGTGATCCCTCAATGCCATGCCTTACCTGATTTTCCAAGAGCCTTGTGCATGGTAATGACATTAATTGGCCTGTTGTAGAATCATGAATCCACAAAATGGGACGAATGGAACACACAAAAGCCTGATTCCACGACTGAATCAAAGAATCCTATCCTCACTGTCGAAGAGATCTGTAGCTGCACATCCGTGGCATGATCTTGAAATAGGTATTGTGACTCAATATTACAAAACTCAATTCTTTGCAACTGAAATTACCAAAGGATTAACCATATCATGATGTTTCATGCAGGTCCTGCTGCTCCTGCGATCTTCAATGTGGTAAGTATTCTACGGACAATCATCCTTTGGTTAGCAAAAATGTATTAGGAAGAAACATTAGTGTTAATCATTGCAAACTATAAGATCAATTGCATCTGCAACTGCCCCAATCATCATCAGTGATAGTGGTTCTAGCAAAAAGAGATGAGTGTTTCCCTGATGTAATTTTCATTTGGTAAATGATTAATTTTAATATAATTATGTGAATTTATTCCTTAATAATAAGTTTGAGTAATGACAAATAAAAATCTTTTTTTTTTTAATATTGTTGATGCTATTTTCTCTGGTAATCATCAAAGGTGGTTGAGATATCCAAAGGGAGCAAAGTGAAATATGAACTTGACAAGAAGACGGGATTGATTAAGGTGTGTTTTCATATTATCTTATTAATTCTAAAATTGAAACAACCTGTAGAATGCATGCAAGAAAATCTTGATTTTCTGTAATCATATCTTTCTAATGTCATTTTGTGGCTTCACTCACAGGTCGATCGGATCTTGTACTCGTCAGTTGTTTATCCACAGAACTATGGTTTCATTCCTCGCACACTATGTGAAGATAATGACCCCATGGATGTTTTGGTTCTTATGCAGGTTGACTGAAACCTTATATGTTTCTCTTTTATTCATAAAATTGGTGATGCTTCTCATTATGATTGTTTTGCCTGAAATTTTTGGTATCATATTTTTCCATCCTGGTGCCATCAAATACGAAATATAATCACAGAGATAACTGAACTTTTGCCAACCAAATGATTGTACAGGAACCAGTTATTCCAGGATGCTTCCTTCGTGCCAAAGCCATTGGACTTATGCCTATGATTGATCAGGCAATAATGCAGATAATTAGTAATTTACATTCAATGCCAATCCTCAAGTTGTGCAACTAAAGCTTATTGTTTTTTCTAAAAGGGAGAGAAAGATGATAAGATCATCGCAGTTTGTGCTGACGATCCTGAATACCGTCACTACAATGATATCAGTGAGCTGCCTCCTCATCGGCTCGCGGAGATCCGACGCTTCTTTGAAGACTGTATCCTATCAAAGAGATGTTTTATTAGTTTCATATTCTTGAGGATCAATGCATGATTTAATAATTTTTTTAAAAAAAAATTACACACACAAGAATAAAACAAAAACAGATAACAACCTTGATCAAGCTGTTCAGACAAAAAGAATGAGAACAAAGAGGTTGCGGTCAATGATTTCTTGCCTGGGCAAAGTGCTCGTGAAGCCATCCATCACTCAATGTGAGTTACTCTCCGTGCCTTGCTCGAGTTTCTAACTACCGAAATTGAAGCATTTACAGTGATGTTGAATGATTCTATGTGGAATTTCTGATTGTATTAATGGTGCCATTGTTCAGGGATCTCTACGCTGAATACATCTTACAAACTCTGAGGCAGTGAAAGCCCAAATCAAAGCCACCATATTCTATTTTGGAATCAAGAGTTGCAACGACGATATTGTACTACTTGTCAGTCTTGAATTTTTTGGTGTTGATTTGTTATTTTTTATCATTTCATCTAACATATGATTGGATTACTAATTAAAGCTATAGAACACTAAAATTTCCAGTTTGCCTTGTATTTTACAAATTTATGCAAGTTAGAATTGGATTAAGTTCCAAGACCAACAATTGTTTCGACAATACGTTAATTAGCATTGATACGGATGGTTAAGATGATGTGACTCTCTTGTGAACTAAAGTTAGGAGTCTTCTGATGGTCAAGGCCCAGATTGAAGTGTTAGCACAAGTCAACATGGCCTTGAACCTGACTCAGCTGACTCCGTCTCGACTACTTTTTGTCTCAGTCGACGACTGCCCCTAGTCTCGGCTACGTCTCGTCTCGGCCGACGACTGTCCCTAGTCTCGGCCAACTCCGTCTCGGTCGATTTCGTCTCGGCTATCTCTCGTCTCGGTCGACGACTGCCCCTAGTCTCGGCTGACTCCGTCTCGGCTACCTCTCATCTCGGTCGACGTCTGCTCCTAGTCTTGACCAACTTTGTCTCGGCCAGCCTCATCTCGGCTACCCTCATCTTGGCCAACTTTGTCTTAGTGAGTCTGTCTCAGCCACTCCACCTCACTTATGCTCACCCTTAGTTTTAGCTGTGGGCCCCTGACACACTAGCTAGCCCTGTGCGCCACCATCAAATAACACAAGTTTGGTCCCTTTTGATACCCTCCCTTCTACGCCACCGTACAGAGGGTGTATTCAATCGTCAAACGTGGTCTCCCGCCAGTCTCCTAATTCTACACATAAAGCCAAAAGAAAGATATTTATAATTATATGCTATTTATGCATATGCAGCCAAAATAGAAGGGGAATAGAGGGGAGTTGCTTTCTATAGCAAACAGCCGCATGCGAAGAAGCGGACGTCATCCTACCCTGCAGACAGAACCCTAATACAGGTTATAAAAAGATCAGCTCACTATCGTGTTGGAAGTCCGATTTCTGAAACTCTTAACTCTTGCTACTATGTGCTTTTCGTTCTCCACATCTTCATCGGAACCCTAACTTGGTTGTTGGAAGTTGCCAGGACTCCCAGCGCCAGTTTAATCTCTTTTCAAGTGTGTTTCAGGTTCGGTTCTGATTTACTTAATCCCAACCTCTCCTTCGTGCTTGGTCCAAGGATCGCCCTCGCCAGATAGTTCATTGACTGATGACTTGACCATCCGCAGTAAATACGTTAATTAGCATTAATATTTCATTAAACATACACATGCCTTCCATTTTTTGCATCCAACCACAAAAACAAGCCACTGTCGCCTGGAGAAAGATGCAAATTTATCTTATCTTTTTTGATTTATTTGATACCCAATTAAAGATCTGTCTTATTATGGAACTCCATTTTTAAATATAGTTTTAGTATTATTATTTTTTTTAAAGATCTGCCTTATTGCTTCATAATGATGATTAGTGATTGTAACGCTCAAAGCGCTTTAGCGCCCACGAGCTTCATGAGCCCAAACGTAACGGCCATGGCTGCCCACCCACCCGCCACCACTCTAGCGCACGACCTCGCCACCGGCGCCTTCCCCAGCAAAGCACCCACGCACCCGAACGCCACCAGAGCTGCGCTGGCCGCTGCCGCCACCACTCCCAGCCTCACCCTGTAACTTCCTATAAACCCCGCCGCCAGCAGCGGCACCAGCGCCCCCACCGCGAACGCCATCGCAGACGCCGCCGCCGCCTGCAGCGGGCTCGGAAGCCGCTCCGGCCCCTCCTCGCTCTCCGCCCTCTGCTTCCTCTCCCTCCTCCGCTGCGCCGCCACTTCAATGTCCACCTGCGAGTACACCGACACGAACTCGCCGATGGCCATGCTGCACGCGCCGGCCACGAGCCCCGCGAAGCCCGAGAGGACCATCGCCTTCGCGTCGTTCTTCACGGCGCCGACGCCCATCATGAGCGACGCGGTGGAGACGAGCCCGTCGTTGGCGCCGAGCACCGCCGCCCGCAGCCACTGCGCGCGCTGGGAGCAGTCATCCCCGACCTCGACGACGGCGCCGGCGGGAGCGACGACCACTCCCTCCTCGAGGCCTTCGACAGAAAGCTTAATGCCGCTTCCATCAACGCTGGCCATGGATTAATTTTGCCCGAGGGAGGCAGTAGCAGGGAAGCAGTGTGGAAGACACACGCCGTAGGGCGGTCTCTTTATAGTAATTTCCGGTCGTCATTGAGATAGTGATCGACCATGGTGGTGGCGCCACTAAGTGGAGTATTCCGTAGTTTAGTTAGGCCTCATTGGGCCTTTTTATCGAACATCTTCCACGCAGCATCAGGAACAGCTGAATGCTCAGCGAGGTTGGAGCATTGTCCATGACCTAATTAATTCCATGGCCAAAAACAATGTGGAAATCCACAAAAAGAAGTTGATTACCGGAAGGCAAAGAAATCTACTAATTAAGGGAGAAAAGAAACACTTACAGTTTCTGTAACAGTACTGTTCAATCGCGGAGGAAATGAGAAGAGCATGCATTTAAAAAATTGCACTCTGAAATGTTGTCTGTTTCCCTCATGTACAGAGAATTAAAGCAACAGAAGTGTTTGAGGTTTCCATATGGATTTTTTCTTTTCTTTTCTATTAGGTTGGAATTAGATAATATACAATGATTAATTTTAAAATATTTTCAACACAAAATGGCTAACAACAAAAGTGAAAAATGATATATGAAGAAAGGAATACTTGCACAAACATGGCACAAGAAATGCCTTGTTGAGATCTCAATTATTCGCAAAGAAATGACAAGTTTCTACAACAGATGTAAAAGGGTACCCAAAAAACCCTAAAAGACAGTTTAATAGTTGTTTTTTTTCTTCTTCTGCACTTCCTTCTTTTGAGAGCACTATCGACATCTACCAATAATGCAGTAGTATATTCCCTTCCTTTTAGATGTCTTTAAGCTCCATTTCTGCATCTACCAAATGAACCTTGCCATATCTTCGTCCTCAATTGTACATGAATTATTATTAAAACACAAGTTGGCACATGGATTGCTGAATAGATGAGCACCTGGTTTTGTTGCATTAAAAACATTAGCAAGTATAATGGAAAGGAGTATGCACTCCATCCACCATCACCACTATTATTTAACCTTTCTCAGGCCCTCAAGCAAATGAATTATAGACAAAGGAAAGATGCTACATGATTGATGAAAAATGTGTTGGAAATGTGAACGAATGGAAATGGATGAGGGACTACGAGGTTGGTTTATATTGAATCACAATATTTAAAGTTGTGAGCACATATGGGGAGAAACTCTCTCTCACGCTTGAACTTGCATGTATGAGGTGCAAATCTAAGGCTTAGAGATGGATAGTAATATGAACTATCTTGAATTGTAGCCCAACCTTGAATTGTATGGGGTGCTTTGGCTCGGTTCCTACCGCACACGCAGCCGCGAGCGTGGCTGCGGCGGCTCCTGCTTTTCCATGCTCACGGCACGGCCACAGCAAGAGAGTAGGAGATGTTGTACACTTCAATTTTTTTTACTATATATAGTCGATGGGGAAGCTTCTAAAACAAGAAGTGAGCTAAAACAATAGGTTTAAAAGTTAAAACTATAAAATAATTTCAATTTTGCTCACTTATTCTTATTGTGAACCCTTATTCTTTTGGATAATGATAATA
Source organism: Curcuma longa (assembly GCF_044706935.1). Taxonomy (NCBI): domain Eukaryota; kingdom Viridiplantae; phylum Streptophyta; class Magnoliopsida; order Zingiberales; family Zingiberaceae; genus Curcuma; species Curcuma longa. The sequence continues at coordinate 31,955 of NW_027430048.1, read as the reverse complement.
TCGCTTGCTCTTGCACTCTAGGTTTAAAATCGTGAATACTTAGTTTTTAGTGACCACTCTTCAAATAAAACAAACTAAGGTTGAAATTCCAAGGATTTATAGAAATATAAAAAGTTTTGAATTTGTATTCATTTTGCATTTAGTATATAAAATTATGAGAACAATAGAACATCATTACCACTATAATATTTTAAATGTAATAATAGATTATCTTAATAGAGTTAGATAATCGATTTAATGTGTTGTCAATAGAACTTCTTTCGCTTAATATAATTTTAGATCCTAAAAATTTATTTGACTTGTTTAATGATATAATTTGTAAGCCTGCAAGAAAATTTTATCTTGAAGATTTCTTAGATCAAGACATCGTTTCTTTGAAATATGAATTAGTATATTATAAATTTGATATGATGCATGATTTGAAGATTTTTGAGAATGATAGATACTCTTTGTCAAATTCTTCAAAGAAAATCTCAAAATATTTTGATTGTTGTTATATTTATCTCTACTATCAAAATTCTCCTTGAAGAATTTAAAGAATATGAGTGAGAAGAATTTCTTCGAAAGTTTTTTATTTAAAAAATAAAATTTATGTGTCTGACTTGATTGTTGTTTATGTAGAATCAATTGTTCCCGCAAATAATTGAACACCATTACCACTATAATATTTTAAATGTAATAATAGATTATCTTAATGGAGTTAAATAATTGATTTAATGTGTCATCAATAGAATTTCTTTCTCTTAATACAATTTTAGATCCTAAAAATTCATTTATCTCGTTTAACAGTGATGATATTTGTAAGTCTACAAGAAAATTTTATCTTAAAGATTTCATAGATCAAGACATCGCTGCTCTGAAGTATGAATTGGTGCATTATAAATTTGATATGATGCATAATTTAAAGATTTTTACACTTATTGAGTTGTGTCAATAATTGACTAAGAGTGGGTATAATCATAACATTGAATAAAATATAACTAAAGATATAGATATAAATTCTATTATAGATGGATTTTATGTTCAAAATCTAGTATGGTCTAACTTTGTTGAACAATTTTTTTGGTTATATTTATTATATTTGTTATAGTAATATATAATTTATTATATTAAGTTCAAGCCCCCTAATTCTAATTCCTAGATCCATATTCTCTACCAAGGCTCGGATTAGATTGAACTCACATGACTTATGTGTGAGCACACACGTGTTGGATGTCGGACGGGTCAAGGTAAAATTTGCCCATGTGGATCAAACTACGTTTTACTACCCGAATCCTATTTTACTACTTGCACGGGGTGGATAAATAACCATTATTTGATCATTTAATGCTGCCAAGGATCTAAACTCCTATATAAAAGGGTCGCAGCCTTGAGTAGCAGATGCAAAAGCATAGAGATTCATCCACCTTCATTCTCCTCGTTTCTTTCATAATTTCTATCATGCACTCTGCTCAACAACTTTTTCCGTGATAACATTCGAGTATAAACTCAGTTCGTCATGACCAATCCATGTTTAATAGTGGTCGTGGTCTGCCGTTACATCCTAAAAAACATATGTCCATCTTAACTTCAAAGCATTTCTAGAAGGGATTAATCTATTTTAAAGGAATTGTGCTATAAACATAGACCTCGACATTTCAATTTCCCACTCGATCTTGACACTCGACGACTCACTTAGCTTGGATAGCTCCCCGCCTTCGTAGGCACCACGCTCAATCATCCGGTCTTTTCAATTTGAGTTCAGCATATCTCATCAATTTAGGTAAGATTAAATCTTTTATATTATTTATTATTTAATAATTTAAATTTATATAGATTTTATTATCTTTGCCAAACAAATATCTCCATCAAAACGATCTCCATTTTTAGCCAAGACACAATTTTCTCTTCTTCTTAATTAAATTGAACAAGTTTATTAAAAATAATGATCTGCCGTCAAGTGAATGATTAGTTTGTTGCACTTGCATGGAAGTTGCATGCATGCCATCTGATAGAAGGCACAATTTTCTCTTCTTCTTTTTGCGATTTATAGATCGTACTAAAATTTTAGTCAAATTATTTAGCTGCAGGTTGTTGTTCTACTTAGCTTAATTAATTGTAAAGAAAGGTAGTCCATCTTTTTCATATGCATCTCTTTTTTCAAAGGCTGTCTATTTATGATCATGATCTTTGATTAATATACATACATATATATCACCTAATTGCTACAAGATGATCTTAATTAATAACTTCACCAGTCAATTAAATTTAATTTCTTATAGCTAAATCTTTTCATTAGTGGTTGGCCAATGCAAATTTAATATATCCAAAAGTTTGCATCACGAAAATTAAAAATCTAGCACCAAATCTCTTTCCAATATTACTTTCTCATATACATGTTTAGAAAAATCTTTTAGTTTAAAAGTTAAAAAGAAATATCAAAATGAATATTTAGCATTGATTTTATAAAAAAACTAAACAAATTAACAATTCCCATCACTTTCATATGCAATTAGTCATCCTAAATAACTAATCTAATTAACATAATTATGCTTGGTATTGGTTAATACAGATAATGCTCCCAGTAACTGGCCACCGGAGAGAACAAATTACTACTTGCACTCTCGAAGAAGAAGCTGCTGTTTTCATGCAATACCGCCGGCGAAGTCGTCGCCGGCGGTAACAACGCCACACTTCCGCCGCCTGCAATTTGAGCTAGTACTTCCTCTGACGTTGAAGGCTTGGCCACCGCCGCCGTCTTCCTGGAAGCAGAAGAAGAACTGGAAGAAGAGGAGGATGAGGAGGCGGAGAGGCCGGTGAGGCGTTGCACCACAGACCGGAACTCGGCCGGTGTGGCGTGGACGACCTTGGGCGAGGAGATGTAGATTACGACCGGTCGACGGCGAGGCGGCCTTGGCGCGTTCGCCGGGGGTTTCTTGACTATCGTGTGGGAGTCTTTGCAAACCTTCAGAGTCGCCGGCCGTGGCCCGTGTAGCTCAGACGATTTCCTCACCGGCAAATCCATTAATTCTATATATATCTAAATATATCAAACCAAATTTATGGAGCTGGAGCACTGACTAGAAATGAAATGAATATATAGATACAAAGCAAATCGGTGGATCGAAGGGAAAGAAAGGAAAGAAGAAAGAGCGAAGAAGGAGAGGCGCAGCCATCGCTCATTGCTCGTTGAACCTGTCTCTCTTAAGAGCAGCAGTTGATCCGGTGACATCCCTCTTCAGCAGACAGCGTGACGCTTCATTCTGCCAATAAAGAGGCGCCACGTGACGATTTTTGTAAGCGCCAAGTCAACAAATCCGCTGATTGGATAAGGAGGGCAACGAGGTAAATGACAAAGTCAACTAGACGCGGTCAACTGTTGAAGGAATCCAAAATTGTACTTTTTCAAAGATTAAAATTTTTAATTTATTTTGATAATCAAGATATCTAATTTGTAAGATCCGAATAATATTTTTCTGAGTGCATTGTTGATTGAACACAGTGATGGGCCATTCTCTCTTGTTTTCCTTCGAGACCATAATCCAGGCCCATTTATTTGGTAATAAATATTAAAAAAATTATATCGTTATTAGTATTTCTGAAAATAATTAATTTGTTTTATTTTTATATTATCATTTTAACATTTTATTTCCATTCATCATATTTACTTATTTATTACCTCTAACATGAAAAAATTCTAGACCTTTAATTAATCAACGGTTCTAATTAAAACCACTTATCTCATTTAAATCATCAGTGTCAAATTTTTTTAATCTAAATATCTAATTTTTTTAGATGTTTAAAAACTACTGAAGTGTCATTGCCACTACACCTTAGTCCGGGAAAAGTTAGAAAAAAAAATTCTTTTTATATTTTTATGATAATTTAAATATGTAGCCAATAAATAATAAAATTTGTCATCAACAGCTAGCCATTTCGGAAGTCCATCTCTCTTATCCTCCCACAAATAATCTTTGTCTTTAATTGCTTCTTTTTAGATTTGTATGATAATTAACATGTCACGAGGGACGAGTGACACAGCAAGAAGATTTAATTTCGTGTACGAAAATATAAATATTAATGAAGTGTGTCACGAGCTCCGAGTGATCCAGTGCAGCTCCTTAAATTTGGCGACTTGTCGTGTTAAATTACCGTTTACTTAATCGGCCTTAACTTTGCGCGGTTGGAACTTGGGAAGGGATAAATCTAACCTCACCACGTCATGCCGACAAAGTCGGCGTTGAGAAGAAGTCAACGTCGACGTCGTTTTTGACCGATGGAATCAGGTCACCGGCCTTCCCTCCCTCCCTCCCACAATGCTTCCAGTCGAATATAATAAATGGAAAAGTCAAAGGTCAATTTCCTACATCATACGTATGTTCTCATAGCTAGAACTACTCAATGGACGCACTCCGCCTTACAATTTGTCAACGATTAAAATAATATAATTAAATAAGACCATTTCTAGTTCTGGTAAGAAGGCAGGTGGCCCACCGGATTTATTGCTTGCCAAAAGCTTTGAATTTTTTTTAGCAAAAACAATGAAGAGGTCTACCGCGTTGACTTTCATGGGTTTGAATTTGTATGAGTTTCGTCGCCTCTTCCTTCTATATAAAGATCTGTCCTTTTGTCAACTCCCTCAAACCCAATTAACGCAGCTATTTTGGAGATCTTAAGCCTTTGATTCGTCTGAGTTTCCATTTTTGGGTCATTCGATGGAGGGGTTGGAGATTCCGTCGTACTACCTTTGCCCGATTTCGCTGGAGATGATGCGGGACCCGGTGACGCTGCCGACCGGCATCACCTACGACCGGCAGAGCATCGAGCGGTGGCTCTTCGACTCGAAGAGAAGCACCTGCCCGGTGACGAAGCAGCTTCTGTCGGCCGACGCTGAGGTCACCCCCAACCACACGCTCCGGCGGCTGATCCAGGCGTGGTGCACCCTCCACTCCTCCGACGGCGTGGAGCGGATCCCGACGCCGAAGCTCCCCGTCGGCCAGGAGGAGGTCGCCGCGCTTCTCGAGGCCTCCGCGCGGATGCCCACGCAGCTGGATGCACTGCGCAAGCTGCGGCGGATCTCCGGCGAGAGCGAACGGAACAGGCGGTGCGTCGCTGCCACGCCCGGGGCCGTCGATGCCCTGGCACGGGTCATCGTCGTCTCCGCCTCGAGCGATCTGGAGATCGATCAGGATACGGTTCTAACATCGAGTTCGACAGCTTGCGATGAGGCTCTCGCCGTCCTCCACTCTCTTCAGATCTCCGAGGAAGCGCTTCTCGACCTGGTCACCAGAAATGGAGACTTGGTCGGCTCGTTGACCTCTGTCTTGCAGCGCTCGAATTACCAGTCGAGGAGCTACGCGATGCTCATCTTGAAGTCCGTCCTTACCGTCGTCTCGCCCGGTCGACTGACGGCCCTCCCGCAGGAGCTGTTCGACGAGGTGGTGGGCGTGATCCGCGACGGCGTGTCGCCGCAGGCCACCAGGGCGGCGCTGCGAGTTCTGGCCGGCGCGTGCCCGTGGGGCCGGAACCGGGCCAAGGCCGTGAAGGCAGGGGCGGTGCACGCGACGGTGGAGCTGCTGCTCGAGGAGCCGGAGCGGCGGGCGTGCGAGGCAGCGCTGGCGGCCCTGGCGTCGGTGTGCGGGTGCGCGGAGGGGCGAGCGGAGCTGGTGCGCCACCGGGCGGCAGTGGCGGTGGTGTCCAAGAAGATACTGAGGGTGTCGCAGCTGGCCAGCGAGAAGGCGGTGCGGGTGCTGCACGAGGTGGTGCGGCACGCCGCGACTGCGGCGCTGCTGCAGGAGATGGTGCAGGTGGGGGCGGTGACGAAGCTGTGCGTGGTGGTGCAGGCCGGCGGCGGGGGCAAGATGGAGGAGAGGGCGAGGGAGATCCTGAGGATGCACGCGAAGGCGTGGCGAGATTCTCCCTGTTTGTCTTCTCTCTTCAAGAACGGGGTTTCTACGTTGTGATCATTAGTTTTCAGTGATATCAAAGAACAGAATTGAGAATTAAGCATTTGCAAATTGTTATACATTACTTATTTGTCCTATTTTTCATTTTTTTTCTGTTGGAAATGTGAACAGAAATAAAATTAAAAAAAAAATAAATGAAGAAGATCATCATATGGAGGCAATGGCGGAGCTGTGAATTATCCGGACTGATTCAAACTTTTGGGCTACGCCGACGGTATATCCGGGCTAGTTCTTAAAATTTTTTTCTTCCCTTCCTAAATCTAAGCCTTTTATCGCCGTCATTACAGCCCGGGTACAAATAGGTGTGGCTCCACCCTTGTTAATGAAGGAGTTTAGTTCCACATTGATAATTGAGAGGCAACTTGGTTGGTTTATAATATATTATAAGTATTGATGTTGCGAACAAATGTATGGGAAGAGGTTCTCTTTCACACATAGGTGCGCAAAGGTGCAAATCTAGGGTCTAGATTGCACTAACCATAAGGTGATTTGTGTGTGAGCACAACTTGCACACGCCGAATGTACGACCGGTCAGAGCATAATTTGTTCAAGTGGATCAACCAATATTTTGTCATCCTGTTCCATTTTTGTTTCAAATCAAGCTTATAAAAGAGGAAGCGATAGGAGACCATAGGTAAAGTGTTCTCGATCTTTTCTTGATCGTTTCTCCGATCTTGTCGTTATATCCTGGGAAATAGTGGTCCATCACCTTCTAAAGCACATAAGAGGGAGCGAATCTGTTTTAAGAAAACTGTGTTGAATGTAGGCCTTGACATCATCCAGTCGGCACTCGGCGTCTCATCTTCTCGGCTCTCGGCCACCCGACGTCTCAGCACTCGATGTCTCGGCACTCGACGTCTCGGCTCTCGATGTCTCGACAGTCGGAGACTCGGTCATATTCAGCACTCGACATCTCATATATATATATTCAAATATAAATTTTAATCGATAAATACATTTGGCTTATGATAGGTTTATTATAAGAAGTCAACAGAAGATCAATTAGTAAGAAAATGATATTTTTGTATTAGAAGAAGTCTGATTATTGTAGAAATGGATCCAGATAGACTTTTCGTTGTTTTTGTTTAATATGATTCTGGAGATTTGATCTCTTCTTTCTGCATCGATGGAGTCCAAATGGGCATTCTCCTTAGATGTTTCTTGGTTGATTAGTTCTTTCTGTTGAAAATAATTGTTTATGATCCCTCTCAATCTCAATCCAGAAAGGGCATGCTTATATAAATTCAATCGGTTCAAATCAAATTAATAAAAATAATAATTTTGATTTTTAATGATTGAGTAGTTCTTCTATTTTTATTTATTAGTGAAACTGATAAAATAAAAATAAAATTATTTAATAATTATATAAATTATACCACCAAAAAAAATGTATATTTTGCGATCGAATTTTGGTTGCTAATTGTATTTAACGATCAATGAGTTTTATCTGCATTAATGATGGAAATAAATTATGTTATTAAAATTCAATTGCTAATCTTTTATCTGTATTGTTCCTGCTTGAGATCACCTCAAGATGAGTCATCGAACAACAGACTTCTATGCTGACGAAGTTGCTTGAAACCCACGTGTAGTTGAGCCGACTGGAAGTCATATAAAATTCCAATTAAGAGAAGGAGAGTTAGAATGGAAGTCAAGGGTTACCTAACTCAGGCACTCCGACACCCAAGTTAGATTGCCAGCTGGATGTGAGAAAAAAGAACAGGCTAGGAGATGAGAGTAGATGAATATAAAAAGTAGCGTGTGCGCGCGTACCTTTGCCCGCAAATGTGACCTCCTTTTATATAGTGTAACAGGAGTGAGATATTACACCCGCGGTAGAGAAAGTATCCCATCATCCATGTCTTCCACTATAAAAGAACATGCTGCATTAATTATGCGTTAGATCACCCTGTTATTTTGCATACTATGTCATCCTACGTATTATGCCAGTCAACGCATTATTCAGGTTGTTATGAAGGGACATTGAGGTGGCTGGGGCGAAGGGTTTAGCATGCTAAGTGAGAGACATCATGTCAGTGGAATTGAGCCAGCTAGGCAAGAGTGTCAATTTGGCGAGGTTAAGCTGACTAGAGAGTCAGCTCCGTCGGGAAGACTAAGGAGTTGGCATTTAAAGGAAGATTGACTAATTGGTCTTCGAGTCAGTCGATCTTCGGGTTAGTTGGTCTTTGAGTCAGTCGGGAGGTCGCTACCATTTCTTTCGCTCGACGTGTCCTTTCCCCATGGGCTGAGCTTTTACTTTTTTGATCGGGGTATGGCAGCCATAACATGCATTATTTCTAAAAAGATGTAATACAATTAGAGATGCGCATATAATATCAAATTTAACAGAACTATTTTGCATATTTTACGAGTGATAAATAAAAAGACTAAGTTAAAGTTTAACACATCTCAGAAGACTGTTGTTATTATGAACTATCTATCAGTAACATTCGGGTTTTGAGTTTTTTATGAGTCAAAATCATATGATGTTTGGACTTCATCGAGATATGAATTCTTACATTTACCATTCTACTACTGTCTTGATCCGATCTTTAATCGACTGCTCTTTAATATAAGACTGCTCTAATGCTATAACCCGATCCCTTAATTTTTGATTTTTTATATTAATGTTTGCACTTAGTAGATGAAGAATTGGGACGACTCCTGAGCCTAAGAGTCATCACACGATCATATGCAACTAATGTTTGGGAGCCAAGGTCATAGAGGGAGTTTTTTTTTTCTTCTTAAGCTTGAGCTTAGCTCGTAATGAACTTAAATAGTTTGCGAATGACTCGAGCTTGATTCAAAAATGGCTCATTTTAAAATTAAACGAGTTTAGTTCGAGCTTAGCTCGTTAATATATAATATTTTTAATTCATGTAATATAAATAAATATGTATATATACACACGTTCGTGAGCCTCTTCATGAACACGTTCATGAGCCTTTAAACGAATATGTTTGCGAATCTTTAAACGAACATGTTCGCAAACTCACGAACCAAATACTATTAAGCTCGAGCTCAGCTCGATAATATTTTCGAGCTCGAAAACAGGCTCGAACTCGACTCGTTAACTTAATCGAACGAACTCAAATGAATTTTTTTCGAATCGAGACTCGAATAGCTAACAAGCAATTTGATGTGTTTACCCCTCTAAAGATTTTATCCTAAATTAGAAAACTATACTATTTCTTTAATTAGATAACAAAAATCTAATTAAAGATTTGGCGAAGGATTTTGGCCTTAAGTTTATATTCCCTGTCTCGATTCATCAGGATACATCAAAATTAGAAATTCCTTTCGCCAGCAAGCTGTTCCAAGCGCCATAGGACGCTTCTATTGGTACTATTTTGTGTCCCCTGCCTCGATTGAGACGGGAAAAGGGGAAGCATAAGGCCGTTGGATATTGTAGAGTGGAAGATCGGACGGATGCCGCATACGAGGAATCGGGCGGAGAGTGAGTAAAAGAGTTCCGTTTCAGGGCGGCAAAAGCGGCATCTTTCCCGATCGTCCAGGAGGGTCGACACCGCGGCGGAGAGAGACGATGGGGCTTCTCTCGAACAGGTTCGGATGCTCGCCTTGCTGTTGCTTTAGATCTAGTTCTCTTTCTTCTACGTGTGATTTCATCGCCAGTATTTTGTTTTTCCCGATGGCTCGCTTCCTTTGGGGCTTATTATGCCTCATAATTTAGGATCGGGAAGGAGAGTTTGAAGCCCGGAGATCATATCTACTCGTGGCGAACTGCATATATCTACGCCCACCATGGTAACATTCTGTTATTTCACCCCCATCGTTTTGGAATTTGAAACGATTATGAAGTATGCTTTTTTAGGGTTGCGTTGTAATATTGAACTTATCCTGCCTCCAATTTACCCAAACTTGTTCATAATCCGTATATGCTGATGATTTCAATATATCATAATTTGCATCTGGATCTTTATTGCATGCTTTATTTGCTCACCCCAAGTACTCCAATTCAGGACTCTTTAAATTTTCATGATTATTTTGTGGATTCTCGACTGTAAAAATCACCTTAAGCTGTTTAATAATCAAAGGGAACCCTTTGATTCCACTCTTCTTTTTATTTGAACCAAATCGCTCCAAGTATTAAGCCTTAGAATCAGTCTAATTGAATAGTTACTCTTGGTACTGTCAATATGGCTGGAGTCGCTGTATATATAACTTGGCAGTAGTTTCATCCTCATTAGTATCATGCTAATGGTCTTTGATCATATTAAGTAATCTTAAAGAATAAATGCTACGTGCAAGAGTTCAACTGTCTGTATCCATATAATGCTCAAATTACATGAATATAAGCAAGGATTTTTCAGTATTACATCGCCTTGAAATGTTTCATGCACTACATAAATTAAAGGACCATTACTCTGACCCACCGAGTCATGGACTTATGCCTGGGCTGAAATATTTATAAATTCCTGGAATCTCATTAAGCAAATTGAGCCTCTGATTTTAGCGGGTGTTCTTGGAATCCAAGAATGGACCAACCATGTCCAATGAGTGAGCAACCATTGTTTTCTGTATGGCCGTTAAGGAATGATTTCTCTGCAGTTAACTTATCCGTAACCATTCCTTGCATAGTGTATTGAACAGGAATGGATTTCTCAATGAAGCATCCCTGGATTCTAGTGCTTTAAAGTAGACATTTAAGCACGTTTGCAGATTCTCTTCTACGTATGAATGAAATAATTGCCAACCTGCAGTTTGCAACATTACAGAATCTGAAAAGATGATCTCTGTTTTGATTTCTTTGTTGCATAGGGGACACACTTAGTTATCTTATGACACTCCTTTTATATTCACTAGGATCGTGATGTTAATCTTATTGTTTAGGATGAGCCAGGTTTGCACCTTAACTACTTGTGGTGAAGGGGGTGCCATGGGACTCCTGTTGCAGATGAGAAACACAAAATTAGTCAGTTTAATTGAGAAATATCATTAGCTATCCTATCTCCAATAAGCTCTGTCAGGTGAGTCAGTAAGTTAGTGGATGCTTCCCTTTCATGAAGCATTATAATGTCTCTCTGTTGAACTGCCTTGTCAAAGTTCAGGCCAATAACTAAAACTCAAAACTACATGGTAGATTCCTACTCCTTGTAGATGTCATATAAGATGCTTTCATATCATTTCTTATCAGTGTCTTTCCATTCCAACAGTCATGCCATAGTCGCACTTCACTGCCATTGTCATCATCGATACAAAATTTGGCTACAAAGAATTCCCCATTGATGTTCTTGGTTAATAGAAATAGCAGTTCTGTTCTCTATGAATTCCCATGGAATAAGGATTTCTGTCTTTGTGTAATGAATGAACTTGGAATGTTGATTTCTATGGAATTATGCTTCTCCAATGATAAGCAATAGTTCTTTCTTACTTTCTTCTGACAAATAGCTTTTCCTTATCTACTTTATTCTTCAAACAATTCTTACTATGATTCTTTTCAATCCTTCAAACTTCAAACAATATGTATATCGTATACATAATATGAATGAGCAAAAGTGGTTTAGGCAAGCCCAGTGGACCTATCGAAGTGGTCATACTACTTAGTGAAGATATCTTCCTGATGTCAAACTAGTTTATCACCTTAGCTATGCTCTACCTTGCGTTTTCTTTTGCCACTGCATTTGTGTGCTTATGAAGTCAATATCTTCATCATGCACAGAAATGGCTATTGATGTTCAGGTCTGTGTGATGTCTCGAGTTAGTTTCCTACCATGTATACTTCCTTTAGGCCAATGTCTAGCTGAGTGAAAAGACAGTAGGAGGGTTGCGCATGGAACATGATTCACTCATGTGTATTACTTTCCCTCCTCTTCTTCTACTCCTTGCTTTCCGTTCCAAGTAAACCCAGCCTTGATATTTTGCTGATCTTGTTCAGGATAAGTAGACAAAAAAATGGTGTATGTGGTGTAACAAGCTAGTTCTAGTCGGGCAATAGAAATAGCTAGACTCTTGTATGCATTGCTGTTTTTATTACCATGCATTTATTCTTTTCTTTCTCCATATTGTTTCATGAAAAGGTGAAAGACTTTTTGCTTAACTATAATTGAATATCAGAGAATTTTCAGCTTCTTTATCTTACAAAGTTAGGGATGATGTTAAATTTTTTATTTGCCATGATTAACATAGAATTTGAGTCATGATAATTTATACATCAGAAATGTTTATTTGTTTTTGCTGCCTAATTCAATTACAGGCATATATGTGGGTGATGATAAAGTCATCCACTTCACCAGAGGTCAAGGACAAGAGGTGGGAACTGGAACTGTTCTAGATGTTGTCCTCGCAAGTTCCGCGCCTAAACCAAACTTGACACCCTGCCCGAAGTGTGCCTACCGATCATCGGATTCCCGTGGAGTGATCTCTTCTTGCCTGGACTGTTTCCTTGCTGGTGGAGTCCTCTATCGTTTCGAGTATGGCGTCAATCCTGCACTCTTTCTCGCTAAAGCTCGGGGCGGCACCTGCACCCTCGCGAATTCTGATCCAGATGAAATGGTCATCCACCGAGCTACCCACCTACTCAACAACGGCTTCAGATGCTACAGCCTGTTCAAAAGCAACTGTGAGGACTTTGCCATCTATTGCAAGACCGGTCTTCTTGTGGCAGAGCGAGGAGTCGTCGGACAAAGTGGGCAGGCAATATCAGTAATCGGCGGACCGCTCGCCGCCGTCCTCTCAACGCCATTCCGTCTCATCACAACTAACGTGTACGGAATGGCAGTGACTGCCGTCGGAGTTTACTGTGCTAGCCGGTATGCTGCAGACATCGGCAACCGCATAGATGTTGTAAGGATTCCTGTCGAAGAACTCACAGCTGGACTAGCATCTGGAAGGGTTCAGGTGGTGGAGGGAAATCAACTGGCTGCATCATCTCATTGAGCTATAAGAAGGTTTCTGCTAACTACCATTTTGCTTATCAACATATCAAGGAGTCTTTCGATACATCCCATGAAATTAGAACGATATAATATATGGATTTGCCGTATCACATATTCAAGTTTGATGTTATGCTTCTACAATCACACATTTCTTGTAATGATATATTGCTATCAAAGAGTTTAAACTTCCCAACATTCATGTTCATTATTGTTGTTCATTGAACTCGCATGTGCCCCATTGCTATTGAGGCAAGCGTCGACACTGTGGGCCCATCAGGTAGGATTCCATGCCACCACATAAATATGTCGGCTACGTAGCCTAGAAAGAACAAGAGACACCACCAGAAAACTAGTAGTAGATCAATTAATTATTCTCTTGTTTATCTTTTTTGGGTTCTCTTGCAGCTTTGCTTTCCTTATTCTGTTTGTTTCTTCCCCTGTTCCAAGTTTGACCCATGGATTTATATCATAGTTAAAGCTCTTGTTGGCTTGCCACAATTCGGCGGTGGATTCCTGTTCAACGAATCTGCTGAAGGTTTTGTCTCGCTTTTATCAGTAAGTTTCGTTAAATTTTGCGCGTAACCTCCAAATGCGATCATGATTATGACTGGCATGAACTCTTAATCGTTGATAAAGTGAATAGTATAAGGCGAGAAGTCATCACTGCCTTGTGACTCTTGTACTTGATTGTCATCAACAATCCTCAAGTGTCGTCCCGGTCCTCGATCACCGGCGACAAGGAATATTCGGTGAAAGTGATAAAGAGAAAAGCTTCAAGGCCTAGTTACAAAAAGAGACATCTTTCCGTAAAGTGTTTTCCCTAATCGTCGCTGTTATTTCTAGTTTTCTTCCGTTAAATTTATGGAATTTGAGAATTTTGGTAATCTGTGGCCGCAGGTTTTTACGAGAAAAATCAAATCTTTAGGTGGTTTACGTTTTGGAGCTTACTGGAAGCCAATAAAGACATCATCTTTTTGCTCCTAAACTGGATTGCTTCTGGGGTTTGATAGTTTGGTGAGATGCCTTCTGCTGCCTCGCCTTTGATGGTCTCAAGGGAGGAGAGAGTGTTGATGCCAAATCCTGATGTAAACCCTCGGTTTTGCGCACGAAGTGGCGATTACGATTTGGTGAGCATTCCCTTCTCTCTTTCCTAGATGTTCCTTTTTATGAAATTTGTTTCAGCATTTTTTTTTAGTTTCCTCAAGTTTCCATTGTGCTCATTGATACTCAGGATTGGAATTGCTAGAATAGCTTCGAGAAGTTGGGTTCTTCCTATCTTTTTCTTTTGCGGTGCAGATTAAGCTTGGCGAGTGCAGTTATTCTCCTCGATCATCGTTTTTAGGGTTATTTCTTCTCTATTTGGCTATTTGAGTCTACTTTTTTGTTCCCTTACCATTAGTTCTGGATGCAGAATGGAGAGGGGATCATGGGTCAAATTGTTTTATTTGTCTATCCTCCTCGCCTTCGTTTTTGTGGCCTTGGCAACCACCAACCCTGGCGACTATGCCGTTCTCGATGAGTTCCGCAAAGGATTGAGCAATGCCGAGCTCCTCGGATGGCCGGCAAACAACCAAGATCCTTGTGGCAGTCCGCAATGGAATTATGTTTACTGCTTCAACTCAAGGGTCACTCAGATCCAGGCTAAGAATCTTGGTTTGGTTGGCACTCTCCCAGTGGATTTCAACAAGCTATCCATGTTGGAAAACATCGGCCTCCAAGGCAACAACCTGACTGGGGCTTTGCCTTCTCTTAAAGGACTATCCAAACTACAGTTTGTTTTTCTCGACAACAACCAATTCGATACAATTCCATCAGACTTTTTTGTTGGACTTGATAGCTTGCAGGTTCTAGCTTTGGACAAAAACCCCTTGAATCAGAGCACTGGGTGGATGCTGCCCCCGGACTTGGGCAATTCGGCTCAATTGGTAAACTTGTCCGTAATGCAGTGTGACCTTATCGGTCCGCTGCCAGATTTCTTGGGCAACTTGCATTCTCTATCGATGCTGAAGCTGTCTTACAACAAACTCACTGGAGAGATTCCAGCGAGTTATAGTTCCTTGCCTTTGCAGATTCTGTGGCTAAACAATCAAGAGGGAGGCCTTACAGGCTCGCTTGAAGTTTTTACTTCAATGACTATGTTGAATGATGTTTGGCTACATGGGAATCAATTCACAGGGCACATCCCCAGTTCAATCGGTGCCTTGACTTCCTTGACACGGTTGTGGCTCAACAGTAACCGGCTCGTAGGACTTGTTCCTGTTAATTTAACAAGTTTACCTAAACTCCAATCTCTGCACTTGGATGACAATTCATTCATGGGGCCAATTCCTAAGGTGAGCTTCAGTGATTTCACATATTCTTATAATTCATTTTGCCAGTCTACCCCTGGTGATCCTTGCCCACGAGAGGTTGGAGTGCTGTTGGATTTTCTTGATGCAGTTGACTACCCACCAACCCTTGCGAATTCTTGGAAAGGAAATGATTCTTGTGTTGGAACATGGATCGGAGTATCCTGCACTAACGGCAGCACATCTGTTATTAATCTGCCAAACAATCATCTGAATGGCACCATTAGTCCCTCTCTTGCAAACTTGGATTCTCTTGTTCGAATTTTGCTTGGGAGTAACAATCTTAGCGGCACAATCCCTGAAGACCTCACAGGCTTGAAGTCCTTGCAACTATTGAATCTTTCTTCAAATAATATCTCACCTCCAGTTCCACAGTTTCCAAGCAGTGTGAAAGTGATTCTTGATGGTAATTCACTGGTGAACAATGGCACCTCTCCTTCAGATTCTAATAGCAATGCCCCATCAAACCAGCCTAGCCCATCATCTAACTCATCATCAGGTGTTCCAAGTCCAACTTCCTCTTCCAGCTCAAAAGTAGTTGTCATTGTAGTTCCAGTTGCAGTTGGGGTTTCAGTTTTCTTACTGGTCGTTTTATTTCTGCTGCAACGGAAGAAGGGGAAGAACCATTTCTCCGTACCAAATGCCATCGTTGTTCATCCTCGGAACTCTTCAGATCCAGATAATTTTGTTAAGATTGCAATTGCAAATAACTCCAACAACAGTTCTGCTAGTGAACTTCACAGTAGAAACAACACTGATTTGGTAGACACACATGTGATCAAATCAGGGAACTTGATAATATCAGTTCAGATTCTTCGCACTGCCACTCAAAACTTTGCACCAGAGAATGTGCTTGGCCAGGGAGGATTTGGAATAGTCTACAAGGGAGAATTGCATGACGGAACAATGATAGCGGTTAAGAGAATGCAGTCAATTGCATTAAATAACAAAGCCTTGGAAGAGTTCCAAGCAGAAATAGCTATACTCTCAAAGGTAAGACACCGCAATCTGGTGTCTATAGTGGGCTACTCTGTTGAGGACAATGAGAGACTTCTAGTGTACGAGTACATGCCTCAAGGGGCTCTGAGCAAGCATCTTTTCGAGTGGAAAGAGTTTGAAATGGAGCCTTTGTCTTGGAAGAAGAGGCTTAACATTGCTTTGGATGTTGCAAGAGGAATTGAGTATCTTCATAACTTTGCCAGCCACTGCTGCATCCACAGAGATCTTAAGTCATCCAATATACTACTTGGTGATGACTACAGAGCTAAAATTTCTGATTTCGGGCTCGCCAAACTTGCTCCCGATGGAAAACATTCTTTGGCAACTAAACTTGCTGGGACTTTTGGGTACTTAGCTCCAGAATATGCTGGTAAAGTGTTTCTGTTCCACAATTCTCTCTCTTACTTTGTTGTTTATCACATTACACACAAAAGAAACAATGAATTCATCATCAAATATTTTCTATCTGTTCAATTCTCGAGGTGCTCCTGAACTATTGGCATATAGATTGGCAGATTGCTTTGCTATGGCCTACTAAAATAATTTGTTTTGTACTAGCATATGCTCATGCTACAGTTAATACACATGATTATATCTCATCGAGATATTCTTTGCGCTATTACTTGACAATCTGTCATTCTTGGTTATACATCTCGCAATACCCAGTGTCGATAACCATCCACTTGTGGTCTTTGAATTGGCTTTATCTAGAGCCCAAGTTGCATTACTATAGCATTCTAAAACAAAACTAGAGCAATTAGGATACAAAGCATAATCTCTAGTATATTTCAAGTATCTTCAATCTTTAATCAGTAATTTCCAGTGTCTATTACCAGGGTTACTAGTAAATCTACTAAGTATCTTTATGCCACATGCGATGAACTACAGATCAACTTCACATACTCCTTTTATAAAGGAGTTTTACCTGGTAGATAACAACACTAAAAATTTCACCTGAGAAATTACAGCTACATGCCTACTGCCTATGCAACTTATTTTTGAAGCTATTTCATTCTCCTAAGACTGAAACAGGGAAACTATCTGTTCTTGTAATCAAGTCATGATGTGATATACTTTTTAGCTGCAACTCATTTACTGATGCAAACTTTTTTGCCGTTGCTGGATCAGTTACTGGGAAGGTTACAACAAAGGTTGACGTCTTCAGTTTCGGTGTGGTATTGATGGAATTATTGACTGGTTTGAGAGCCCTGGACGAGGGTCGCTCGGACGAAAGCCGTTACTTGGCATCCTGGTTCTGTCAAATGAAGAACAGCAAGGAAAATCTCAAAAGCATCATTGATTCATCACTCGCTGTCACAGACGAGTCCTTTGAAAGAATCTGCATCGTTGCAGAACTGGCAGGTCATTGTACTGCACGAGAGCCGTATCAGCGGCCGGACATGAGCCATGCAGTGAATGTACTCGCTCCGCTCGTCGAAAAATGGATGCCTGCCAGTGACGATCAGGACGAATATCTGGGAATTGATTTTTGCCAGCCCCTTCTTCAGATGGTGAAGGGGTGGCAAGCCGCCGACGGCGCTCCGAGTGCCACATCAATGAGCCTCGATTACAGTAAAGGAAGCATTCCGGCGAGGCCTGTCGGATTTGCTGAATCTTTCACTTCTGCAGATGCCCGATGAATCATTTGTTTTCATAGTTTGTAAATAAAACTCATCTTGGAGAATTTCCTTGGGATCACGATCAGCTAGAGGTTGGTAAGTCACTGTGAATATAAACTATAAAGAGACCTACTGTGTTCTTGTCTTGCCTGTTCGACATTATTATTGCAAATTTGATAATGATTCATGCTTTGTCAGAACTGCTGTCGCTCAACATCTTCTACAACTTCTTCTACTGTTGCTTAGTATCTTTAATATTTATTATCACAAACCCCACAACAAACAAAATGGACTTAAACTTGAGCTTTCGAGCTTAACTTTTGTGTGAATATTTCCAGTGGCAAGATCTGGTTTGATGGATAAAATGACCAGATTTGCTGGTACTTACACGCATGCCTGGCTGCAGATCTTCCACCTGCTAACTTTTAAACTTGTCTTCGCTGCCTGTCTTAATCAAGCTTTTAACTGGTTGAGAGGAGAACATCAACTCATGATAAACGTTGACTTTCCAACCGACGAAGTTTGACCTCGCTCCACCTGACGACGTTGAGCTTGCTGAAGAAGTACGCCGCCGATTCCTGCTGGATCACGTTAATCTCGAGTTCGCTCTCTGTCATTCAATGTTGACCTGCGCATGGGTCCCGCTAAGACAGAGACCAGCCATGTGACGCGTGCCCCACCACGTGGCCCATTGCCGCACTGCAGACGAGCGGAACCAATCAGGATTCAGGATCTTGCACGTTCCTCGAGTTTTTTTTTGGGTGAGAATTTGGGGCCTCTGCATTTATATCCACAGGCACTCCTGTTCCCTGTCCGCTTATGCAGCCGGCTCCCGACACCTCGATTATCGGATTTGGATGTTCCTGTCTGCTTAGACCGGGCCAATTAATCAATGGACCGTCCGGTCGAGAGATAAATAGGCGAACGATGAATCGATCTTGTTCCAATTGGCCACGTGGTCGAACGTACATCGTTGCGCATCTGTCGATCCAGCTCGCGGCGATGAATTATTTCATCGAAATAATTGAATCAATTATCAATGATGCTCGACCGATTTATTGTAATTCGCCATGCAATTTTGATTAAATGATGTGGCAATGAGAGAAAATGAATAGACATGGCAGGGGAGGCAGAATTAAATATTGGGGGAGGATTGATGAAGCGAAGCTGAGCTGGCGCTGGTCCCCACGCGACCACGTACGCGACGCTCGGGTCGAGTGAGCTGGAAGAGAGAGGAGCCGAGCCGTGGAGGACCACTGTGGAATATATTTGCAAGTGTATTGCATGTGCTCAAATGCGGATATTAAATATTCGTACGACACTTTCTGTCGTAACGATGGATGATATAAATAATGCATTTTCTGTTCTGTCCCATTCATGGTATCCAGCAACATTAGCCAATCTCCTTCTCAATATTGTATTTAGCACTCATTCTGCAACAACTTAATTCGGATTCAAGGCCGCTTGGGACTTGCATGCTTGAGCACTCAATGTTCACCCAACAAAGACCTTGTTTAGGTCCAGGAAAAGTTGCTCATCCACATTCTTGAGCACTCAATGTTCATAAAGCAATATCTCACTCGGACGTAGGAAGGTCGTCTAGGACCTGCGTGCCCGAGCACTTAGCATCCTTCCAACAACAACTTCATTTGGACTCGGGAAGATCGGGAAGCTCTCAAGAATTCAGCATTCGTCAAGCAACATCTCACTCAGGTGATCCTTAGCATCCTTCTAACCAACAATCCACATTCCCAAGTGCTTGATATTCGGCAAGCAACATCCCATTCAGGCTAGGGAAGGCAGTTCGCTCAAGATCTACATTCCCAATTGCTCGATGTTCGTCCCTCGGCCACCATGGCAACATCCCGTGATTTACCTCTCCAATGCGGGGGGCCGAAGGGAAGGCAGGGAAGGCAGTTCGAGATTGGTGTTTCCGAGTACTCAACGTTCGTCCAACGTGATCCATTCGGATTTGGAAGATATACTCAAAATTAGCTAATTTGACACTTGACCTTAACTTCTGACGATCTAGCACCCTAACAAAATGACTAATGCATGTCGTAGACATGAGTCATTCTATGTAGAGATTTTCCAAGATATGATTTAACAGTTAGTTGTCGTCTCTTGGTGACTTAAACATCTCTTAGACGGGTAACGAGTAGACACATGAAGATTCTCTCAATGACTGTTGCCTCTTGGTACCCTATGGACAGTTGACGAATACATACCATTTTATGTGGGCATTCTTTTAACGATTGTCACCCTTAAGTGCCTTAACTGCTCTTCCGACGGACAGCTGATAGATAAGTGGCATTCTATTAGACTGTATTAAGGTACGTGGAGATTCTACGTTTAGTCTAATGAATCAGGCTAAAGGTTAACACAGTTAATTCAGCTGCGCTTTGGAATCCAAACACCTTCAAGAAAACTCCAAATATGTGCGCCAACGCAGTCCAGTGAGGTCACAAAGCCCTCTATTAGCTGTACTCTCTCTCTCTGATTAGAAGTTCACGAGTGGACAAAAAAAACATCTGATGGTCAATGGAAGATAACCAATAGCCACTCTTATTGGTCATCAAACTAAAGTTTCCACACCATGAACTTATTGACAACCAATGATTATCCATCGGTTGAATGTTGGATCATCCATTAATCCGATTCAACCTACTCTAATTAAAATTGAGAGAGAGCAACGGTAGTAGATATAATTGAGTTGGTTATCGATAAAACAGATTTATTGAAGTGGATAAGGGTCGAAACAATATCTTCTTTCGTAGTGATCAATTATAACTTCTTGATTTACTTCTTCATAGATAGTCGTGAGATTGATCGTGTGGAACCGCTCTGCGGATTTCACCTTTTATTGAATTATTGAAAAAGACTAATCGTATGAGATTATTATGGAACAGACTTATTGAAGTAGACAAATATCGAATTTCGGAAGTTAATGTCTTCTTCGTACCATAGATGATTATAAGATCGATCAGGTATAATCGTTGAAATGATGAATTCTACTGCTGAAGAAGAGGGAGAGCTGCGGTAAGTAAGTAAAACCTACTTATGCCAGTAAGTAAGTAATTAAAACCTACTCCTGCCAGTTCCTCGTCTCATTGCAACACTTAACTGTGCGTCCATTTCATTTAACCCAACCACATCCAGTGGTTAACCTTGGTTTGCTTACCCCTCCACCTATAAATATTCCTCCCCAACTCGGAGCTCCATTTTAAATTGCTGCCATTCCATTGAATTCAATTCGATGCGATGCCAGTAAGTAGTAATAGACTGAGATCAAATATTAAATAAAAGAAGGCGAAGAAAAAGGGGATGCGCAGCAGCTACTCACCGACGCGCGCCACAATGGAAGGCGATTGCTAGACTGCATTTGGCACCCTCGATCCGCTTCCATTTCCCTATCGAGAGGGCCACCGGGGGAGTCGCGATCGGATCCGTTACTGCTGGAGGAAATCGCCGCCCGTTCCGGTCGGACGAAGAGATTCGGCTGGCCGTTGATGGCGAGGACGAGTATTCACTTTTTGACGTTCCAGATCGATTTCGTCAGGTGAGTTCGTCGTGCTCCTGGGATTGATTGACTGCTTTGGGTCTTTCTTCCCGCTGGATCTCAGTGCGGTTAAATGTTTTTTTTGTTTTTTTTTAGTTCTTGATTCGATGCGGCGGGAGGAGCTTGATGAGATCTGATTATTTGATCTATGAAGCAAGGCACTTCGAGCTCGAGCTGAGATTAGATTTGTGAAGTTGATCTTTGAGTTGTGCCTCCAGTGTCCCATTTGTGGATTGGATCCATGGAGTCGAGAATGGATAAGTATGAGATAATGGAACAAATAGGCCGCGGAGCCTTCGGGTCTGCGATTCTTGTGAATCATAAGCAAGAAAAACAGAAGTACGTTCAGCTAGCTTTCCAGGTGTTATTTGCCCCTTTGGACTTCTACGAGTCAATATCTCACGAGTTTTTATTTCAGGTACGTTCTAAAGAAAATCCGACTAGCAAGGCAGACTGAACGTTGCCGGCGATCTGCTCACCAGGAGGTCTGTGGAGTTGATGGATGCTTCGTTACTGTCTTCTTTTATATTTATAGGCGCCATCTTTCTAGTAATTTTCCTATCTGACCTGTGCAGATGACTCTTATCGCCCGTATTCAGCATCCTTATATAGTTGAGTTCAAGGAAGCCTGGGTAGAGAAGGTCTCGAACCACAAAATATAACTCCATATATAGGTTACCTTCTGATTCGTTTTGTCTAATCAATGCGTGTGAATGTAGGGTTGCTATGTTTGTATTGTCACTGGATACTGTGAGGGAGGAGACATGTAAGCCTTCAACTGTTACTTCTTTTTTTAAAATTACCTTTAATGTAAACTATTTGGTTCGCTTGACTTCAATCTATGTAATCTAAAAGGGCTGAGCTGATGAAACGATCAAATGGAACATATTTCCCAGAGGAGGTATAGTAATTTCATCTAGATCTTTCTATATCTGTCTAAAAATATTTTGGAATGGTCAAAATCTGATAAATTGACTTCCTACCAGAAATTACTAAAGTGGTTTGTCCAACTCTTGTTAGCTGTTGAGTACTTGCATTCAAACTTTGTTTTGCACCGAGATCTTAAGGTTGGTGACATTAGGCATAAGTTGCTTCTCTCGGCTGTTTATTTTCTTACCTGATTCTTTTCATTATGTCTCTTCCATCTCTGTGACAGTGTTCAAATATATTTCTCACTAAGGATCAAGATGTTCGCCTTGGTTAGCAGTTTGACAGTGCTTAGACATTTAGATAATCATTATTTTATTTACACTTAAACTTTTCCTTGCCTCCTTTCCTGTGCAGGGGATTTTGGGCTAGCTAAAACTCTAAAAGCTGATGATTTGGCTTCTTCTGTAAGTGTTATAATTCCTCCTCGAATGTTTTCTTCTTCAATAGACAACTCTTAGAATGTGATATGATACATTGTTGAACTAATACACATGATTTAGTTAGTTAAAGATAACTGGTATTAAATATATGATATTTTTTAAAAAATTATTTAATTTCTGTTACTTCAAATGTAAGGGCCAAATAGCAAACCAAAATCAATTTCAGGATGAACCAGTCTTTTCTTTTCTTCTTTCATTCCATGCTTTATTTTGGAATGGTGAAATGCATAATGAGCTAGGTTCTAAAAATGTCACAAGCATATTTTCGTGATTTCCAAACTTACTTTCCACAAGATCAGCCAGTAAATTCATTTTACCAGATTGTATCCACTTTTAGTAGGATATATACATGATATGTAACATCTGCACTCCCATATCTTCCCGTTCTCGATTTCATGTTCTTGATGTGAAACCAATCATGTTGAAGTCTGCTTTGTGATGACAGTGGCACTGTGGTCCCAGAGGTCAAGAGTTGGTATTTTCTTTAGTCTGTCATGATGTATTTACTTGGTCTCTGTACTGTGAATGCATCAGCATGAACTCAGGAAATTTATATAAAGTAAACATAATGAATTGAAAGGTTAAGGTGGTAACTAATTTCTTCCACAAGATTTAAATCCATGTAGTTTCATTTAAAGAATATAGAACTTATGATTGTTTGAATTCTAGCAATTGCAAGTGCTGACCTTGTTGTTTAACTGTCAGTCTTTATTTTCCTTTGTACTGATGCTAGTCTTAATAAAAATATTTGTTTAAATCTAACATTTTGTTACTTTCTTGTACCTCTTCAGAATATTGTATAACGGTATCAAATTGACCTCACAGACTTATTGCTTCACAATAATTGGAAAAATTGTAGTTTCTAAAGTAGCTCTTCATAAAATTGGAGTTTACTTGTATGTAGAGCTATCAAACGGGCCAACTGATAGCGAGGCGGGCCAACCCACCAGAAACCCATCATATAGCGGGGCGAGGCTGGCCAACTCACCAATTTGGTGAGTTGGAAAATCTCCAATCCAACCCAATCTAAGACGGGTTGCGGATTAGGCTGGCCAACCCATGGGCCTCTCAAAAAATAAAAGAAATAAAGAAAATATTAAAATTTTTAAGTTTGGATTTCCGTTTAAACGAGTCAAGTTGAAATTTTTAAATTTGGATTGTAACTTAGATTAGTCAAGGTCACTAGTCCATTGAGTTTTCTACTTTAATTTTAAATTTTGATGAAAAAAATAAGTTTTCTCAATCCACGGGTCAACCTAAGCCCGCCATGAGCCAACCCATGCAGGCTGCGGGCCTAGGCCATCTTAACCCACCTTAAAATGGATTGATAAAATTTCGACCTAACCCACCTAAATTGTTTGGCGGAGCGGGCCAATCCAACGGGTCTAACCCAAATTGGCAGCTCTACTTGTATGTTAAATGTATAGTTTGTGGTAAGGTTGGACCTTCAAATTATAACCCATGTAATACTTGTCTGATAATTTCTGCCAGATGAATCTTTGATTGGATTTCTTTTTCTCGAATGCAATAGCTTGTCATATGATGCTTGCCAATTTCGATAAAACGTACAAGTGGAATTTCCTATAGGTTGTTGGAACTCCCAATTATATGTGTCCGGAGCTCCTTGCAGATATTCCTTATGGATTTAAGTCAGACATCTGGTCCTTGGGTATGACTGCTTCATGAATTTTTATACCAAATGCTTTCTGGTGGATTATGCATATGATTAATTTGGAAATCATTGATCAGGTTGTTGTGTGTATGAGATGGCTGCTCATCGACCTGCATTTAAAGCTTTTGTAAGTCTAACTTTATGCAAGTTGATTGAATTACTTAAATGTGCTGGACTCCAGGTAGCTGGCATGTGCATATTTTGTATTTGTGCATTGAGACACGTTGGCCAGTCATAAACTTTGTTTGCAATATAGTTAAATGAAAAAAAAAAGAAATTTGTATTATTTTTGGATTATTCTAGTTGCATGATAGATACCTCGTAATATAAAAGGTTTACAAAGATTCACTAACAACAAAAAAAAGGAAAATAAAACTGAGGTTTGATCTATTCTGATGTATGGATAAAAAATAGGGATCTTGTTCTTTTCCCTGAATTAATTCTGTATGCAGTCTTATTTGCTTTGTCCTTCCTGATGTATTCTTTTTTGATTTGTTCTTTCATGAATATATCTAGTCATTCTCAAGTCGACTTTCTTTTTGTATTTTATTGGTTTTCCTTAACCATCACACTGCACTAATGCTCGTGTCTATTAAGCCTACTGGGAGTTTAAAAAATCATTTACCTTAAGCACTGCTTTCAGCCTGTTAATAGTACAAACTGTGCAATTCTAGAAATATATATCTAAAGTAGTATTAACAAGTATTTTTGACCTTTTGTGATTTATCTTTCGGTTCTGCATTCTCCCTGATATTTTCACACGTCATTATTTTTTTAAAGAAAAACAAGATGCTTCATTTGTGTTGCTTCTATGTGTTGATTATGCTAGTTGAAAGAACATTTCACGTTAGGTATTGGGGATAAATAATTCCCTCTTTTGAGATGTTTGTACCAAATGAGTTGAGCTTGCTGGATTTCTTCTATTAAATTATATTTAAAGTTATAAGAAATCTTTCCCCTTTTACCTTATGTATCTGAAATTTCTTTAGGATATGGCTGGTTTAATAAGCAAGATTAATCGGTCATCTATTGGTCCAGTTCCTGCTTGTTATTCTTCTTCACTGTAAGTGCATATTTTGCATATATCTATTGTAGTTAATAACTCTGTTGTTTATTGGGAGTTTAATCACTATAAAAAAAACTCGTGTTTTTTATGCAGAAAAGCTATTATTAAAAGCATGCTGAGGAAGAATCCAGAAAATCGTCCAACAGTAAGCCCCTCGAGCTACTCTCTCCATTCACAACAAATTATCAGTGTGTCGTGATCGATGTTTTTCACCTATATTCTTTTCCTAACACCATTTAAAAAGCTAAAATTCAATGATTCAGGCATCTGAGATTCTACAGCACTCTTATTTGCAACCATATGTCAGTGAACACCGACCATGTCCTGTTCCTTCAACTGTCGACCAGTCGCATGAGAAGCCCATCGCTACCTCACATAATAGTCAGAATACGTGTGAAAGCCAAAGCAGTAGTTTTTCCAGCAGTGACAAGGACAGTTTGCACTCGGGGGACACCAATTTTCCTGGTGAAAAGGTTTACTGCCATCAAAATGACGTTGGAAGGGACAATGATTCAACTGATGAAATGGGTTCTACAAAGTTCGTTCCCCTTGGTTCATTGCATAGGAATGATGTCCCCAAAGCTGTATTAGAGAGAAAAGATTCATCAAAGTTGACACATGTTGATTACCAGCCCAATGTTGTGTCTAAGCATTCAAAACCCACAACTAACATACTGACAGCGTTAAAAGAGGAAGGGAAAGTTAGAGAAAGTAGATCCCCAATGAGAGCAACACGAGTAAAAGTTGGTCCTTCAGATCGCAAGATTAACCCAGAACCAGTACCTAAGTTGTCCAAGCCTGCTAGTGGCAATTCAATTTCACTGTCTAATTCAGAAGGCCAAGCTGATGTACCTACTGAAAGCATTGATGAACCTCCACAACACTCTTTCAACCATAAAACTGAAATAGGTGTGTCAAACAGGGTTTGCAAACCTGTTAGTGGCCATCCTACTTCAAAATCTAACATAGGACAACCTGATGAACCTGCCAAGGTTCATGGTGAGTCCGAAAAAGGAGTCCAGACTTCACACAAGTTTAAGCAGCAGGTAAGATAACAACTACTGTCTTTTATTTCTCTTATACATTTACAAACTACCACTACATTGTTGTTGCAGTTACCAAAATCTGAATCTGCTCCAAAGATCAAGGCCAGAAATGATGGTGTTTCACCACCAGTTCCTGTCAAACAAATATCAGAAGATAAAATTCCTACCAAGAGGCAAAGGACTCCACCTTCCAGTGTGTCAAAAAAGCCTATCCTTCATTCCAAGAAACTTGATGTTGACAATCGTTATTCATTTGAAAGTAGTGGGATCATAAATGTTCCTACCCTAAATAAGGGTACTGATATTTGTCCAAAGGAGGATAGATGTTTCCCTAAGAAACGTGAAAACCAGAGCGAGGATGATCATCTAGTTTCTTCAAGTCCAATTGAAATCAATTTGGGTAAATCAAGCTCTCCATCTGTTCGAAGTCAAGAATCTCCAGTTGCAGTTGTTGAAGTGCAGAATGAATTGTTTCCATCAAGTGCTCCACATACTCCTAGTCAAGATTCTCTCAGTACAATAGTGGAGGGCCAGAAAAAATGTTGTTCCCTGAATAAAACACTTGATTCTGCTGAAGAAATCTTTCTGCCTGAAATTTCAGAATCAGATAGGCCGGCATCGTCATTATCTTCATCTACAAATGTGAGACTTGATTATTCATCAGCTGAGAGTCATGGGAATGACAGTAAACCTACTTTGAATTTTGAAGTTAGTGCAGAGGACATGCAGAACAGTACTTCGAGCAATGACATAATGAGCTCAAGTTCATTACTGGAGCCAACATTTTCTATATCTGAACAAAATGTTGTCTACAAAGATGATGTTTCCTCAGTCAAACCTGAGCAAAATCCGAGTGTCATGCAAAATGGTGTCGACAAGTTTACAGTTAGAGAGCTCCTTGCTTCAATGACAGATATCGTGCCATTTGTTACAACGACCCCAAAGAGCTCTCCTCTGGAAAACACTAGGACTCCTGTCCCTATTAACCAGACAACGGAAAAGCTGACTGCACCTCAGTTGACCCCAGTTTTTGACGAAGTCATACATGTCATTAGGCACAGTAGCTTTCGAGTTGGTGGCGATCAACCTATCTTAGACAACAAGGAGAAGAATGTTCAGAACATTGACATGGGAAAGCTACTTAGCGTTGTGCAAGATGAGGTAGATACGAGGAGCATCTCAACTGGCCTGAACCCGTCTGGATTTGTTGAAACTATGACTCTTAAAACAAATGCTTCAGAAAGTTGCAGTCAGGAGAGGCTCATTAGCTCACAAACATCAAAATCAAGTGGTACAGAGAACCAATTTGCTTCATCTGAACACTGCCAAGCTCCAAAGGAAGAGGAGGCCCCGGCTAAAGAAACGCTGGACGTGAACTCCTTCAGACAGAGAGCAGAAGCTCTTGAAGGATTGTTAGAGTTATCTGCCGATCTTCTGCAGCACAACAGACTGGAAGAGCTTGCTGTCGTTCTAAAGCCATTTGGGAAGGACAAGGTGTCCCCTAGGGAAACTGCGATTTGGTTAGCTAAGAGCTTTAAGGGAATGATGAGTGACGAAGCCAATCGCACGTCATGAGGATTGTAAAACAAAACCCATCTCCTTCGTTTGTTTAATCGTCTTTCAGTTACAGAAAAAAAAGTGGTTCAGTCTCTCTCCCAACATGGCGGCAAACGGTAAACCCCTTCTTTTCTTAACAAATTTTTAGTCTACATTCTTTTTAAAATCGTGTATATACAGTGTGCTGTGTCGATGTCAGCATAATTAGACTCTTTCGTCTTGAATTTTAAATTTTAAATCATCACAGATTGCATCAAAAAATATCCATTACAAATTTTAAACTTTTAACAAATCTCTCATGATCTTTTACTTTTAATTCATGTATCAAATGTTCAATTTTATAACAAATTTATCAGAAAACATGTACGATCAAAACTTTAATTAATTATTTAAATAATATTTTCACATGAAATATGACACAGATTAAAATTAAATTCTCTTTAATAAATGAATTTTTAACTCAAATAAAGAATTCTTCAGATTTCATTCTAAATAATTATAAAAATGATATAATGAATAATTTATAAATTAAAAAAATATTTAAAATGTCCTCAAAGTTTAGTTAGATTTATTAAAAAATATTAATTTTGTATCACAGTCTGATATAATGATAAAGTATTTAGAGGAATAACAAAAAGGATGTATTACTATCCCATCGAGTGTGGTGTCTAAAGAATAATAAAACAATTAGAATTCAAATATAGGATGAATATTTTTTATGATCTAAATAATACCAATATGCAAACAGGGCCCAATATACGAGACAATTAATGGTGACAACAAATGCATATCCTCGTCAACTCGAGCTGTCATCGATCTTATTATAACAACATGAATTGAAAGCCATGTGTCAAACAGACCTACTGAGTTAAGCCCAGCCGGGTTCTAACTTCTATCTAATCTGTCAATTTAGATCCGTCGAGTTGATCCACCCGTCAAGTAATTTAGACAGCTTAAGTTGAAATTTTATCAATTCATTTTAAGATGAATTTAGATGGATTGGCCCGCCTATACTCGCGACTCGCGTAGATTAGCCTGCAGTGGACTTGGATTGGTCCGTGGATTGAGAAAGTCTATTTATTTATTTTAAATTTTAAAATTAAAATAAAAAACTCAATTAATTAATTAGTAGATTTGATCTATTTAAATTACAACTCAAACTTAAAAATTATAATTCAAACTTAAAAATTCCAACTTAATCAATTTAAATTATAATTCAAACTTAAAATTTTTAATATTTTTTTATTTTTTTTAACAAACCCGTGGATTAGTCTGCCTAATCCATGATCCGTCTTTAATTGGATTGAATTAGAAATTTTTCAATCAGTCAAATTGATAGATTGGTTCGTCCCGCCCATATGATGTGACTTACTCCGCCAGGGATCAACTCGTTTGACACCTAATCTTATCTCCAGTCGTACAATGCAAGCTCCATCCTCGGCACGCTTCGCTTCACGCGTTAGAATATTATTGCCGTGCCAAAAGCTAGGCATCTTTCCTCAAAGCGCACTCATTTATAAAAAGCTGCCCCCCAGAGGAAGAAAACAAGTTCCTTGCTGGTGTTCATTTATCACACACTATTGTCCATCTATGTGAGCCTCTTTATCGACTTTGCGATTAAAGTTAATCACCGTGCACTTTCCTGGACAGAAAACCATAAGGACATTAAACTAAACTCGGTTCGATTAATTAAGCTTTTGAGGGTTAATTAGGAATAAATTTAGATGATTAGGCAAGACTGCCGCCGGAATCCCAATCGCCCCCGCTCCAAGTCGTACACCATCAGATAGTCCTGCTGCTGGAAATTACCCAGTATCACCGCGGGGCCGCCGGCGACGTCCGCGGTGGCGACGTCGTCGTTGCCGTCGGAGATGACGGTGAGGCACACCCCCGCGGCGTCCTGGCCCACGAACACGAAGAAATTCTCCAGCGGCAGTCGCATCTCGGCGCCGCCCTTGAAGCGGAAGGCCAGCTCCGGCAGCTCCACGTCGGTCGCGTTGGGCGGTAGAGCGAAGCAAGGACGCAGGCCTGTCTGGAGTTCCAGGGCGGTGGATCGGTTGTAGCGGCCCGCCACGCGGTCGACGAATGCGGCGAGCACTGGATCGAACACCTTGGAGGCCATGTATGTGAAGGTGGTGCCGGAATCCACGATGACGCCGCCGTTGCCGATGTGGTCTGGGAGGAGGAAGGAACGGGGGATTTTGACCTTCTTGCCTCCTACGGCGATCTCGAGCAATCCGACGTAGTAGTAGACGGAGAAAGGAGAGCCCGCTCCAGCGGCCGAATTGTTGAGGAAGGGCGTGAAGGATAAGCCACTGGAGGAGTCCTGCTTTGGTGGGTCGAGCACGACGGAGCCCCTCTCGGAGGCGTCGTCGTCGTACCGACGAGAGATTAGGCAGTAGGAGAAGCGCCTCAGGCCAAGCTGGGATGGGAGGGAAGGGGCGCCGCGGCCGAATCCGGCAATGCCTCCGGCGGGCTGGCGTTGGGAGAAAACAGAGCATCCGACGGTGAAATTGGGGAAAGTACGGCCGGAGAAGCCCAACGTCTCCAGCATGAGAAGGCCGGCGGTGGACCCGGAGCCATAGATTAGAGCGTAAGGGGGGCACGCAGAGACAGGACAATCGGAGGTAGCGTTGTCGCAGGCGGCGCAACGGGAGCGGAGGAAATCGGCTGGGTGGATCCAGAGGCAGCGGGGGTTTCGGCACCCGACGAGGGCCACGGAGGAGGAGGATCGAGGGAGAAAAGGAGTGATGGTGCTTCCGGAGGGCGATGCACAGCGGCGGCACTGGTACGAGGAGGTGCAAGGGAGCCAAGTGATGTGGCTGCCGGTGTCGAGGAGTAGGGGGAGCTCCTGCGGCGGCGTGCCGAAGGCGAGGTCGAAGGAGTAGCCTCCATAAGAGTGTGGGAACAGGGAAGCGGTAGTGGACGGAGGCGAGGAGCGGCGGTGGGGGTTCTTGAGGAGGGAGGCGCGGAGGTTGGAGGCGGAGGCGAGGGCGGCGAGGCGGTGGAGGGGGTCGGGGCGGGTCGGGAGAGGCGTGCGGCGGAGAGGGAGGGTGATGGGATCGGAGGAGGAGGAAGCGGCGAGTAAGAGGAGGAGGAGAAGGCGCAGACGCGACGGCATTGCGAGAGTAGCGGCGACGGGCGGAAGAGGAAGATGCTTCGCGTTGGAAGGGGTAATAAAAAAAAGGAAGAAAGGAGGAAAAGGAGAGGTGGGACTAAGACACACGGCGGAAGAAGACAACGGTCTTGCGCTGGATGGAATAGGGTTGGGTTTGAGGCGTTGGGCACGGATTCGTCACCCCCTCGGATCACTCACATGCATGCCTCCTTACGCCATCTCCGAGGTTGTCGAATAAAAAATTAAATAAAAAACTCTAATTACGATGGAGATGGATGTGAGATTTTTAATTATAAAAATAAATTATAATTAATTTAACTCGACTTATTTACATATTTAAATCACATTTTATCTCTATTTTTTGTTTGAATTTATCATGCCTAATACTTTAATTTTATTTAACTTTTAAGTCCACAAAATTGATAAATTACAAAAGAGAAACAGTGCACGAAAGGATACCATTTTATCTTTAAAAATTTATATCGAATAAAAAATATAATAAAAGGCTATATCTTATAACTATTTTTATTTGAATTTATCACATTGAATTCTTGATGCATTATATACAAATTAAGGGAAGACAATGCACAAGAGTATATATACCATTTTGTCTTTTTTAAAAATGTATCGAATAAAAAATATAATAAAAGAATAATGGTTTTTATTTAGTTTCAAATTGAAACCCTAATAACGATTATTCTAATAAGAGCAATTAATATATGCCAACTCGTTGTCACGTTAACAGGCAATTAATTATAAA
>NW_027430047.1:0-2399 GCF_044706935.1 Curcuma longa | reverse complement strand
GAAATCAACTTGCACTTCTGTGTTTCCTGGACTTGGTTCACAATTAATTTCTGAACTTTGAGCTTGAATTTGATTCATGCTACTTACAAGTTGTCCAAATTGCTTCTCAAGATTTTGCAAGGTTGTAGCTGCCCTTTGTTGAGCTTGTTGTTGCAATAGCATTTGTTGCATCATCTCCTCAAGCCTTTGTTGTTGAATCAACTCACTAGAACTCCCTTGATTCCCTTGATTTGTGTTAAATTTTTGTTGATCTTGAAATTGATTGGGCTGCTGAAAATTGATGGCAAATCTGTCCACTTTGATAATTTGTTGATTGACATTGATTTTGGGCTTGAAATGGTGACTTTGATGTTGAAAACTTGCTTGAAAGTTGGAGGAAGGTTGCTGAAAATTTGCTCCTTGAAAACCCTGATTAAATGGCTGTTGAAATCCTCCATAAGGTTGCTGAAAATTGCTGGAAAATCCTTGAAAATTCTGAAGGCTGAAATTGCGGTTGCTGGAAATTGGAGTGTTGAGGCTGTGAATTCTGAAAACTTGACTGGAAATTATTGTAGGGTTGCTGGAAATTCTGTGGTTGATTGTTTAGAGGCTGAAATGCTTGGTTTTGGTGCTGAAATTGATTGTTTTGTTGTTGAACTTGATGAAAAGGCTGTTGAAACCCTTGTTGAAATTGCCCATCCTGAAAATTCTGATTTTGAGGTTGTTGGAATTGAAATGGTTGATCCACTTGTTGAAAACCTTGATAAGGTTCCTGCAAATAAAAATTTTGCTGTTCAAAATATGGTTGCTGATAAAATGAATTTCCATACATTGTTGCAAACCAATAATGATCAAAGCAATAAAGAAAAATGAGGATAGCTCAATTCAAACAAATCCTACTAGTTATGTTCCCCGGCAACGGCGCCAAAATTTGGTGTCTCCCATTCTACGTGTCACGTGGTGCATCAAATTGATATAGATCGAAACAATTCAAAACTAAAAATAAAGTGTAGTATGGAGTCCCAAGTCGTATTTTTCCAAGGATACTAATAAGTGTGTTTGAATTAGATTTCCAAATGTTTCTTTTTGGATTTTCTATATTAACGATTTAAAATGCCAAGAAGTCTTAACAAGAATTTAATCTAAAAAGTAAATGACTGGAAATGAAACTGATTAAATGAAAGCTAACTAATTAAATGCAGAAAATTAAATGAACGAAAATTAAACTGACTAAATGCAGAATTAACAATAAAATCAATGCTATCAAATGAAACTAGAATGAACAAGAAATCTAACTTCAAATGCAATTAAACTACTTAACGCTAATGTAACTAAACTACATTCTATATCGAATTCAAACTATCTAATTACAAAAATGAAACTAAGTTCAGAATGCTAAACTGCAAAATTCAGAACAGCAACCTAAAACGAAATTAATCAAATCAAATGATTTCAAACATCAAATGCATTGTTCTTGTGCTAAAACAATCTAAACAACAATTAAACGATGAAACAACAACTAGATCTAGATTAAGAAATGCTGGAAAAATCATTCACAAATTCAAATCAGATCAACTTCCTTCTTCCTCGCTGATCTGCACAGAAACCTCAGGGAACGCCCTTGTAGTTCTCAATAGCCTATTCCGAATCTTCCAGCCAATAACTTGAGACACCACAGCCAAAGGAAACGCCCTAAAAGCTGGATTTCTCGTTGCGATGCAGAACAGAGGAACAACCAGTTGGAAATCGATTAGCAGATCCGATTGATTACGCTCTGGTGAAGATGGAAATGGAATGGTTGTAGAAACTCTTGGAGAACTCCAGAAAAGCCCTACGATCGGATGGAATTCGCAGATCTAGGAGAACGCCCCATGGTCTGCTTGTTCAGTGGATTGCGAAGGAAAGAAGTGGCGTCTACAACTTGGTATTGATCTCGATCTGGTGATCTTCTTGCTGATTGTTGAAGGTTGCGGAAATTGCCATTGAAGAAGGAAGCTAAACTGGATCGGAGATGTGAACGGAGCTCGCCGTCGTTGTCGCGCGCGCGTAGACAGAAATCGCGATCTGAATTTGCGAAGCTACTGTTCTCTTCTCAATCGCCGCTTTTATTCTCCAGTGAACCGGATTCAGCAATTGGTCCGGTTCAGCAGCTGGTCTGATTCAAGTGCTGGCCTGCTTCTCTGATTCGATCAGTCAAGTTCAACAGTGACTTGATTAGGCTAAACTCGAGCTCATCTGCATTTAACAGTAATCCAAATCTTCACCTAGAACAAAATTTAACAGAATTTATATGAAAAACAAATCATGAATAAAAAGATCTAAATAGCAAATCTAACTCCAAAACCATTTATTTAACCCAAATAAATCCAAATGTCTAACGATTCGAATCAAAATGTAATGCCAATTAAACTAACCATCAA
>NW_027430046.1:0-1002 GCF_044706935.1 Curcuma longa | reverse complement strand
TAACCAAGAAGGCCGATGTGCCTCGCCACGGCCTGGAAACTAATTTTTTGAATAAGTTAATATGTATACATAATTAAAATACCTAAGGGTTTTAGTGGGAAATTATGAATGCATAATTTAATGATGTCCTTAATTGATTTTGTCTTAGAAAGTGGTTGATGCTCCAATAACCAAGAAGGCCGATGTGCCTCGCCATGGCCTGGAAATCAATTTTGGAATAATTAAATATGCATACATAATTAAAATTCCTCAAAACCAAATAACTAAGTGGGAGAGGGATTTTTTTTAATCCCGCGGCCTCCATTACTGGTTTGATAGTGATGCATTCAAACTTACGTGTTGGCTCTGAGTGCCTTCCTCCCCATCGGATGAGTTTGTTTGCGGATCACTGGATCAAACTTCCTTAGAGGATGACTATAGGAAATTATTTAAGTGCGTGTGATCTTCTCCATCTGAAGGGACACAATCCTAAATAATTGCCTTAGTGTCAAGTAATGGTGAACACTTAGAACACATATAATAGTATCCTCTCCATCGGAGTCACTGCTATTATTTTGTGTGGCCAAAGATAAACCAACTATTAATTTTACTTGTCATAAAGTTAAGTTGACAAGATAGTAAAATTAATGGGTAAAACCTCCTCTTATAAATGCTTGAATTAGTAAATGTCCACACGATCGTGGCTTACTAAATTTCCGGTGTTCGAGGTGTCGGTGAATTTAAATTATATTGTTTGAGGAATCAATATAATTTTAAAGTTCTAAGTTTTTGACCAAATCTCACTTATGTGATTCTAGAAGACTTTTAGAATAACTTTTAACCCACTAGCCGTTATACTCAAAGAAAACAAACTTACTGGTCCTAACTATATAGATTGGAAACGCAACTTGGACATTGTCTTGACTGCTGAGGAGTACAAGTTTGTACTTCACGAGGTCTGTCCTAGCATGCCTGAAAGAGATGCTACCGAAGAGGAGAAAGAAAGACATAGGAAATGGGTTA
>NW_027430045.1:0-2516 GCF_044706935.1 Curcuma longa | reverse complement strand
TATCTATCGGTTCCTCAACAACATATTTTTGTTCATCTAGCCCTACTTGATGATCACTATCATTATTTGACTTCCCTGACGTAGATCTTTCACCATGCCAGATCCATGTATGATATGTCAGATCTATACCATTACAATACATATGTGCCCTTATAGTTTCTACATTTTTCTTCTTTAGATTACCACATTTTGCACATGGGCAAGGTATTGCGTCCAGATCATTAGCATTTTTCATTGCAAATTGCAAGAAATATTCAACTCCTAACTCATATTCATGTGATAGTCTATTCTTTGACATCCATTCTTTGTCCATTCTTGTTACAACTAATCAACTGACAATGAGCAAACACCTGCATATCATTTTCACAAATCAACTAACAATATTCAAATTTCACATCATTTTTACTATATTATTTTCACATCAACTGACAATGAGTAAACTATTCAAATTTCACATATTACTAATCAATTAATCAATTGACTTCCAACACATGCATATTATTACTCAATCTATACATATCAATATTATTGTAATAGTTTGTATAAAAAGTTTTACAAGACATAGGAAAAGATTATAGTCAAAGACACAAAGAAGTGAACGGTAACTTACCTTTAATGTGGTTCGTTATCTAATGGTCAGGTTGGTTATGGTAAACCTTTAAACACAACACGACCTCAGGAAAATCCACTGGCCGACTTATTATCTAATGGTCTAACCTGCTAAGAATTTTAGAATCGTTATTCTTACCCTAATCGAAGAAAAAAGATCGAAGGTGTACCTAAAACTCAGAGGAATGGTATAAGCTCATAAACAAGCGGAGGGTGAGAGAGGAAGGCGAAGCGGCGACCTGCGCCCAGGAGAAGGCGACGAAGACCACGTGTGGACGAAAGTGCTCCCATCGAGGATGAAACTGGCGCCACCTGTATGTTATACTACACCGGGATCGAGATTCAAAGAGGATAAGCTGGCCGGAGCAGCGAGAGAGGAAGAGGCACGAGGAGCAGAATGTGGCGAGAGGGGTCGGGAGAAGAGGAGAGGCACGAGGAGCAGAAGGTGCGTGGCGAAATACTTGAAGCAGGTCGCGGACCGCATGAAAAGAGGAGCTAAAAAAATTCCTCAACGACAACACTTTTTAAAAAATCGTTATCTTTGACCCCAATAAACGCGCTATTAGACAACACTTTCTGAAAATGTGTTGTCTTTGACAAAAAAAACGCTAATAGACAGCGCTTTCTGAATAACGTTGTCTTTAATCTTTAAAAGATAATGTTTTGACTAAAAATGTTGTTAAATAAAAAAAGATAACACTTTTTGACAAAAAAGCGTTGTCGTTCTAGCGTTGTCTATTTATTTTTTTCTTGGAGTGAATATTCTCGAACTCGACTCATCAACTTAATCGAACAAATTTTTTTCGAATCGAGACTCAAATAACTCGTGAGCAGCTTGACTCGTTTACTCTTAGTTAAGATTACTTGGAAACTAATTAACTAATAATATAATTTTATGTTAGCTTGAAGATTTATTATGATAAATATTGAAAATCGACCATATA
Source organism: Curcuma longa (assembly GCF_044706935.1). Classification (NCBI taxonomy): domain Eukaryota; kingdom Viridiplantae; phylum Streptophyta; class Magnoliopsida; order Zingiberales; family Zingiberaceae; genus Curcuma; species Curcuma longa. The sequence continues at coordinate 963 of NW_027430045.1, read as the reverse complement.
TATATCCATCTTTATATATACTACATGAAAAGCATATAATTGATTCACGTAGCTAGCCTCACTCGATTGGCTCGATTTATCCATTCAGGTTTGTACAGTTGATGTTTATCCGATCCAGCCTAACCGACTCGACTGATTCATTTGACCCATTTGCACCAAAAATTCCATCAAGTGAAAGTGAAGTCATAACATGACAAAAATGTTGGTAAGCAAACATATGAAATCATTATTGCCCCTATAGGTATAGTACTGTGGTAAAGCATTGCAAAAGGTGAAATTCGTCATCCGAACGGTCCCATGACCATCTGTGATGAGGTAAAATCAAGAAACTATAGTTGGTCACAACAGAGGAAGATATTGCTCGGCTTCGTCGAGATTCGAACCCTTGCCCTCTTCTACAAGTCTGCTCCATCGTAACATCTTAATAGGTCTTTAAATGCATATAAATTGTGCTCTAAATTTATTTGATAGATAAATTGAGGAACAATTATTTACCCTAGATTAGTCAGATAAAGTTGAACATTTAGCTTGTCAAAAAATACATTGAAATCATTATTATTAAAAAAACTCCCAAAATATTTTTAAAATCTTTAATTGATTCAAAAGAATAGGTTGCAACACTCAAGATTTTAGTTTTTCTATGATTATCTTACCCTTGCAAAATCATGATCCGGAAGACTAAATCAATTCGGGATCAATGGGATTGAAGTTTGTAGTCGAATCGGAACGAAGTTGTTGGAATCATATTGGTGGAATCAGTCGATCTTACATTACAAATTATCCGGATGCGGCACTAGAACCAAGCGTCTTCATCGATATCTCAGTGGGCAACGACAACGAAGGGAATGCATGAGCGTTTGTGAAGAGGCTACGTCGACGACTTATGGAGGGAGATGCGTGAACGACATCACTAGTTTCTTGCGGCTTGCTAAGGGGGACCACAAGGAGGCACCACCGATGGTT
>NW_027430044.1:0-4925 GCF_044706935.1 Curcuma longa | reverse complement strand
TTACAATGCCCATGTCATTGTAGATTAGTGACAATTAATGTTATTACTAAAATATGAATATCCTATATATCATTGAATCATCTCCTAAACACATCAATTTAGCTCTAACAATCTCAAAGAAGAGTGTGTGTGTGAGTCAGGAAAGAGAAAAAAAGAGGTAAGCTAGGGTTTTCAGATTTATTAATAGTAATTAATTAATAATTGTTCTATTAATTAAGTTAATTTTAATTAGTTTACTTAATAACATAACTAATTTATTAATTTAAATGACTAAAATCGATTAAATTTAATTACTTTAATCAAATTAGTTTAATTTTAATTTATTTATTTGGAGTAATTTTATTAATTTAACTAATTCTATTAAATTTCATTAAACTAAATAATAATTTTCAATCACTTTCTTCTAATCAAATTAGTAAATTTTAAATTAAAATAAATTATTTCAAAGACTTTTAAATCTAAAATAAGTTAAATTATTTCAAATCAGATTTAATTTAATTAATCTAATTCTAATATAATTAACTACAAATTATTTGATTAAAATTGATTAAATGGATTAAATCAGATTTGAAATAAAAATTACTTTAAACCATATTTTAAATCAAATTGATTTTATTTAATTAATCAGATTTGAAATCATAGATCACTTGGATTACATTAATTCAAATTCAAATTTGATAATCTAACTACACTTTTGTTAATTTAAATCACATTTTAAATCTAATGTTATTAATTAAAGTTAAATATTAATTAATATTGAATTGATCAAAATTATAATTGATTAAAATTTTAATTTTTGTTCTTTCTATATATATATATTCAATTTTTTCTATCGTTTCTAATCTGACCTATACAACTGACACTTGGGATTTTTGAATTTTTGATACCAATTCTGATACTGTCAACCATGGTAAGCACTGCATGCTCAAAGCCATTGGTCACACATTGAATCTTCATGACTAAATCTGGTCACACATGACTAAGTCCTACATCTTATACCGGAATGACTATTGTAGTCTTAGAATGGAATGGCACAGTTCTGTAACTTGCATGTGCATAATTAAATTTTTGGAGTGATAATTCTTGAAACCACAGCCTTGCCAGTAGAAATTAGTGGTCAAGCTCTTAACTATCTTTGTGATAATTTCTATGGAGTTTGGACCATTTTGTCTTAAGAGAAAATTATTGATGAATAGGCATAATAACTTGAACTTCCATGTGATCCAAAGCCACACTCATTTTTTCATGTTTCATGCCTAGGAAAATTCAATTGCTCAATGGACAGAATCAAGCAAATCTTTCTTGTTTTTGCATCTAAACCACAGGCCTTCCGAACCTTTCATCAATTTCATGGTAAATTGAGTTCTTGATCCATTGACTGACTTCTTGACTAGCGAGCCATTATGGAAATAGAGAGACAACTTCTCAACTATTGTTGAACTTTAGTCTTGTGGATAAGTCACTTGGCGAAAAGGGGTGATGCCACGGACTGTTCAATGTGTGGAGCTGCATGGAGTACTCCATGACAGGAATTATTATAACTAAGAACTCAACCAACCCACTATCCAAATGCAGCACAACTAGACTTCTATGGTGCCCTGAGGAACCAAGACATACATCAGATGTGGAGAGGTTGCAAGAATGATCTAAAGGATGAACAAATTAACAAATTAAGCGTTGAGGTTGCAAGTGCAAGTGTAGTGGGCACTTAGGATCGCTAGAGGGGGGGGGGGGGGGGGGTTGAATAGTGAACCTACAAATAAAAATAATTTCTTTCTCTTACTAATTACTTAGGCAAGGATACTCACACATTAAACAACAAATAAATACAACATAGAGAGGAGATATAGAATTTTTTACTTGATTCATAATTCTCAGGATTTGCTACTCCAAAGCCTATATACAGTGTTGTTCACTAGCTTTCTCCTCTTCGGTAGAGTGTCGTAGGTGAAAAAAATTCTTATATAAAGTTGAGTACAAAAGGAACAAAGGTTTAATAAAGAACAGGAAGTAGAGCAGTTAATTTCGAGTGTGGTGTGTACTGCCTTTGAGCCTTAAGCACCCTTTTATAACCTTTGGTCTCCACATGTTGACTTGCTGATGTGGCATTGCTCCGGTCGCTTGGAAGCACTTTTGATTGTCTAGACCTTTCTGAATCAATCGCCCCCCTCATATATGATAGGTGCCCTTTATCCGATTGGGTTGACTTGACACCCTTCTGGTCGCCCGGACCATCTCTAGTCACCTAGACACTTAGTCAATTCGGATCCGCCTAACTTGGTCTTGTGCTCCACTTGTGCTTCTAGTTACTTGGAGGTCCTTTAAGTTGCTCGAACCGCTCAAATCATTCCGATCTCAGACCTGTTCAAAGGATAAGTTTATAATGCATTAGGTCGCTTGGATCATTTCCGGTTGCTTGGAGTCCAGTCACTCGAAGTCTAGTTATCTGAAACCCTATTCCGGTCGTTCGACTCTCATTGAGTCCACTACGATTAAGTCCGTCTGGGTTGAATTTTTCTACCCTCATCCTGAGTACAACTCACTCAATTTTGCTCACTAACTTTCCTTACCAGACTTCTCTAGGCTTCTCGTCCCTCGGATGCACCGAGTCCTCTTGGCTCACTCTCCGTGTTTCCTCACTCCACTGAAGTACTTTTCTGTCAAGCTCCTCGTATCTTGGATGCACCGTGCCAGTTAGCTTTCTTCCCGTGTTATCCTTCTTGCTTGCTTGTGTCTTCTTCCTCAAGTCTCATTGTCTCCGATATTCCTTGTCCTTTTTTATCTTTCAGGTGTCCCATACCACCCTTCACCATACTCTATTGAATCCTGAGTCATACCTATGTGCTCTGTTAAGTCCTTGCATACTTAGACACACATATCAGAAATAGCAGCAAGGGCCTAACTTAGACTTATTTAACCAAATATCAAAATTACCGTGGTCTATACCATTTGGGGTTTCGGCGATCTCTCCCTCAATCATTCGGGTTAGTAACAACATGAAGCTCATAACTTTCTGATGGAGTCATTGTTTATTCTTGTTGTAGCTAAGATTCTCCATGCTCATAGTCCTAGAAAAAGGTATAGTAATCTATAGTGCTTATGCATTAAGATTTAAGAGGGTTTCTTCTTAAGTGATTAGCCATATTAGGATGGAAGGAGCTCTCCACTTTAACATGACATCAAAGTGAGATTGGTACTCTAGAGTCATTTTAGGCATAAGGGATTATGCTGAACCTAGGACGCTCCATATCCATAGTCCCCAAATTGACATGCGTAGTTGTCCTCGAGTTATTAAGAGGTTTTTCCTTCCTAAATTACTATTCATTTTGGGATGGAATGATTCCACCTATTTTAATAGCCAAGTGATGAGTCTGTATTTTTATATTTGGCTACATAACCCTTATCGTGCTATTGAACTACATGCCTACATGGAAGGCTATAACTTTAGATCTTTTAAATCTGTTTTTTATTAGCTCCCTTTGGCCTCCCTTTGTCCATCAGATTTCCAATTCTAATTCATTTGCATTATGTAATTATAAAATCTATTTAATCCTTTTTGAGCATATACTAATCATCTTAAATTCTTAATATATATATACGAAAACGATCTCTTGCGCGACGCACGATACGCGATTAGGAGTTGAGTTATAGTATTAAGCACAAAAATTTTTTCAAAATGAAAAAATATTTTAGGTGCTTACGAGACGTGCAGGGTAAGTAGTATAGGATAACATTCCCCTATATATATATCCCTTCATTTTATCATCTATAGTTATATCTCATTTTTTTAATGACATGTTTATTTTTCATTTAGTTACTTCTACAAAATGTTGGTTCCATCACATAGTTACTAGAAGATATTATATCAATAGAGTTATCATCAAGTAATTTTGCTTTTTCTTCCTAGAGGACCTGAGCTTTTTTAGCTCTCGTCATTTTTTTGGTTCAACATAGTTTTGAAGCAAAAACAAGTTATCTGTTTTTGGTGACAAGGATAATGATTATACAGTGACACAAACTTTTGTTACAATTCTATGTATCATTCAGTGAAGATGCTACTAAATAGAAATAATGAAAAATTGTCACTAATGGCAAACTTATTGGCATCAATTAATACTATCATTAATATTGCCACAAACTTTTAGTGACAAATTATTAAACTTAAGGGATTTTATCATTAATACACACTTTTGTATAGTGGGGATAGCCAACCCTCTTAGTAGACTAAGTATTTTTTTTGATTCTCCACCTCTGACACATTGACCATGGGCTTGTTCATAGTTTGTAGGGACATGGTCAATGTTACTTGCTTAATTCATATTGTTGTTGGGTTGTGACTGTAAACTTTATGCTTATATATTATAGATTATTGTCTATGTTAGTGATGATTTATATTCTTTTCTTTTTGTATCCAAGCACTGTGAACGTGCAGGTTGTCCTCATTGGATGTTTGTCAACCTATTACTGACATGTTTTTAATCTATTCTATATGCACCCACATTTCGCGTAATCTACTTTATAGCTTATTTTTCTTGTACTATAGCATCATATATTTATATTTAAGGTAGATTCCAGATATGCTACTTTATTCATCTATTTATACAATATTGTTTATGGCTAATTCTTGAAAACTTTTGCAGCAATTGACTGGAGGGACTCTCCTATCAAGGGATAGGGAATACATTGTGTTCTATAGAGGAAAGGATTTTCTTCCACTTGTAGTCTCTTCTGCAATAGAAGAACGAAGAAATAAAGGGAATACCAGGCCAAAGAGAATTACAAATGAAAACCTTGTTGAAGCCCTGGTGGTTTCTGAACCAACATCATCACCAATTTCCCCTCCAGAAGAACTAAAAAAAGGGACTGAGCAGAAACAAAAGTTTGCGCTTGATGGGATGAATTCTACAAATTTTGCTCTCCAGAGA
>NW_027430043.1:0-3234 GCF_044706935.1 Curcuma longa | reverse complement strand
TTGTCCTTCTTTTCTACAAACAAAGCTATACCTTTCTCTTTCGTTGACAAGTTAGCTTGCTCATGTAATTCAAATTCACAAAATAATTCATCTAGCTTGACAACAGATAAATCCCTTGACACTTTATAAGCATCAACCATCGATGCCCATAAAGTGGTTCGGGGGAAAGCTTGAAGAACATACCTTACCAGATCACGGTTGTCGATCTTCTCACCTATGACATGGAGATCGTTCACGATCTCCTTGAATCGCCCGTGCATCTGGCTCACCATCTCATTTGACTTCATCGTGAAGGTTTGTAGTTGCCCAACCAAGAGATCCCTCTTGGCTCGTCTCGATTCGCTCGAACCTTCATTCAGTTCAATGAGTTTCTCCCAAAGCTCCTTGGCCGAATTGAATGGGCCCACTTTGCTTAGTTGCTCCTTTGAAAGTCCACATTGTAATGTAGTCATGGCTTTTGCATTTGCTTGTGCTTTCTTACATATGTCCTTGGACCAATCTCTTTGTAGGGAGAGGGACTCCAGATGCATCCTTGGGTTTTTCGAAGCCATCTACAACACTAAACCAGTTTTCAATATCATTCATTAAGTAATACTCCATCCTACCTTTCCAATAGGCAAAATCGTTGCCGTCGAAGTAGGGAGGTCGTGCGGTGCTGTATCCCTCTTGAAACGCCATTTGGTATTTCGGTTGAATGTTAGTTCGTCTGAAATGAACCTGGCTCTGATACCACTTGTTGGGATCGAGGCGTTCGCTAGAGGGGGGTGAATAGCGATTTCTTGAACTTTCCTGTGAAATTGTTAGCGGAAGCAAAAATAAAAGCAAAAAAGAGAACAATCGCTAACCCAATTTGTTTACTTGGTATCCACCTCAACTAGGTGACTAATCCAAGGATCCACACACACAGACGACCGTTTCCACTATGAAAAACCCTCCTTTTCAAAGCACGCTTCGAAGGTGGAGAAAACCCTCACAAACTGATCTCTTCCTTTCACAGGATTGATTAGTGAAGTATGGAGGAAGAGGAAAGCTTTTACAATCTCAGAGATTTGCCAGAAAGATGATAAAATAGAATTATTAATTTCTTTGATGTCGTTTGCTATTTTTATATTTTTTCGTACATCAGTCGACTGCTCCAAGGGTCAGTCGACTGATGGGCTTCAACGGCTCTTTAATATGCATTTAATCAGCCAGCTGTCGCTCCAACGGTCACCTAGCAGATCAGTCGACTGCACCATGAGCATTCGACTGTTCCACTTGACTGATCTCTCTGTGAACTCTGTGTGTGCTTCTGATCAACCACCAGTCGACTGCACCAACAGTGTCAGTCGACTGATCAAGCTGAAACTTCCTTTTCAGCTTCTTTTTCAGCCCTTAGCCTTGACGCAAACCTTCAAACGTCTTCCACAAGCCTCGTGCCCTTCCTTGCACTAGCTTGAGACGTTTCCCTCAATTTCGTCGTGCTAAGTCTTCCTTTGCCAAGAGGCCGCGCCTCCGGGACTTCATCCTTTGCCAAGAGGCTGCGCCTCCGGGACTTCATCCTTTGCCAAGTCTTTAACCTGGACTTTCCTGTGGACTCAAACCACACAAGTTTGATCACCAACATTGCCTAACTTAAACCTATTTTAGCCAAACATTAAAATCTAAATCACTTGGGGCAAGATTGCACCAACAGGGTTGACTCCATCATTCCCCCTCTCCTCAAAAGGATTCGTCCTCGAATCTTGATCACCTACATCAAAGGGAGAAAGATCAGAAACATTAAAAGTAGCACTCACATTATACTCACCTGGTAAGTCAAGCTTGTAGGCATTATCATTGATTCGAGAAATGACTTGAAATGGTCCATCGCCTCATGGATGCAACTTAGATAGACGTTTAGCAGGAAATCTTTCCTTTCTCATATGAACCCAAACCTAATCTCCTAGTTCAAAGACCACTTTCTTTCGTCCCTTGTTGGCTTGTGTAGCATATTGTTAGGTCCTTTTTTCAATTTGCAACCTCACTTTTGTTGGATCTCGTTGGCATCGCTAGAAGGGGGGGATGAATAGCGTCGATTGCTCAATAGCGATCTTGAGTTGCTCAGCGGAAAATTAGATCAAGACACAGCACACAGCGATTTACTTGGTTCACAGTTTCCCATGAACTGCTACGTCCAAGGCCTACCTCTACTTTTCTCCTTCCCAGTAATTCACCGGAGGTGGAGAAACCTCTTAATACACGTTACAAAATCAGTACAGCAAGAACATACTATAGAGAAATGTTTGAGAAGAAATACAATAGATCTTAAAATTGAGAGCTCTCCTTCTCTTTTCTTTCTGATTGGCCTTGTAGAATCTTTGGAGCTTGAAGAATTAGGACCAAGTTGCAAGAATATTGCCCTTGTAGAAGATGATTCGTGTTTATTGGAAGAAGCCATTGAAACCCTTTTATAATGACTGTTATCTATGGTTTTGAGTCTGCCCAGTCGAGTCCACTCGACTGGCGACTCGACTAGGTTCAAATTAAGTCACCAACGGTAAGATTTATGTATTAATTACATACTTGATTTTGAAATCTTGCCCATTTTAACTTAGGTCCAGTCGAGTCACTAATATGACCGACTCGACTGATGGCCTCCAGTCGAGTTGGCACTCGAGTGTCACCTGCGTCTGCCACCCGATGGCCATATCCAGTCGAGTCTCCAGTCGACTCTGACTTGCTTCTGTTCAGTTTTCTCAACCCAGTCGAGTCGCCAACTCGACTGCACAACTGAACTAAGTACCAGTCGAGTTTCAACTTGCTTTTGTTCAGATCTTTCAATCAGTCGAGTCGCATACTCGACTGATAAGGCCTCCAGTCGAGTCACAACTCGACTATACCTTGTTTTGACCACTCTAAGGTCAAAACATCGCCTAGTAAGATGAGTCTACCCTTAACCCTTTACCTGACGATCGTGAACTGCTGTTCACATGCCTGGAATCACATCCGGGACTTCTTCTGCCAAGACTCCTCGTCTGGGACTTCTTCTGCCAAGACTCCTCGTCCGGGACTTCCTTTGCCAAGGCTCCTCGTCCAGGACTTCTTTTGCCAAGACTCCTCGCCTCCGGGACTTCACTACCAAGACTCCTCGTCCGGGACTTCCTTTGCCAAGACTCCTCGTTTGGGACTTCCTTTGCCAAGAGACCTCGCCTCTGGAACTTCACTGCCAAGACTCCTCGTCCTGAGCTACAAAGGTGTTGACGTTCTGGATCT
>NW_027430042.1:0-2164 GCF_044706935.1 Curcuma longa | reverse complement strand
TGTTGGGATGTATACAAGAATCCTAGCTATCAATGTAAATAAACATTCTGAAATGAGAATTACTTTTGGTCAATGTTTGCATTTAGTTTTTATGCAAGTGTCCACTTAATCTATATTGTAGATAAACATGGTGTGCGGAGTCACACACAGAAGACCATGTTATCAGTTCCTTATAGATTATAAACAGTGTTCACAACCAAGATGGATTGGACAAACCATTGGACTGGTTGTAGTGTAATTTGGTCTTAGTCTGTCTTGACTATAGAATTACACTAGTACACTTAGTGTGTATTGAGCAGGACCACCTGAGGATTGTTCGATTTATACTGACTATATAATCGAACTAAACCTCTGTTACTATCGATGTACATGCTCTTAATCCCAATATAATAACAAACACATGTACTTAGTATGTACTTCTTTGATTCATCAAAGGGTGAGATTTAGAGCGATAGATCAAAAGGCCCGATGAGTTGGGAAGTAGTATTATGTACATGGTGTGTTGTTGATTATAGAAGGAAACTGTGTCCTATAATCTAGGCTGATGATGTCCCCTTGAGGAGCTCATAAAGGATTATCATGTAAACCCTGCAGGTGGACTTAGTTCCGCATGATAACAAAGGTTGAGTGGTACTACTCTTGGATTAGAAGTTGATTAAATTCGAGTTGTCAGTAACTCATTTAATTGACGGACATACGATATCTTAAACACAGGGAGATTAATGTACTTATAGTAAGAAGGAGCCCATAATATAATATGGGATTGGTGCGGTAGTGCAATAATAACTCTTTAGTGGAATGAGTTATTATTGATGGACTTAAGCTGTGTGTTCAGGAGGAACATGGGAAGCTTAAGCCCATCGGGAGACCAAAACCAATTCCTCCTCGAGGTCCCTACTGTAGCCTCTGGAAATCCTCGAATCCACCTCAGGAAGAATTCATGGAGACCTTCGGAAGAATTCTTGAAGACCTCTTGGAGACCTTCGGAAGAATTCTTGAAGACCTCAGAAGACCTTGGAAGACCTCCGGATGAATTCTGAAAGAATTCTGAAAAGAATTCTGTGAGAAATTTTGGATAGGAAATTCTATTTATAAAAGAAAATTTCTGGAATTTTATTTAGAATTTTTTCGAAAAAATTCGGATAAGAAAGAAATTTTTTATAAGAATTTCCGCTAAGAAATTTCGTCTCTTCTCGTACAAAATTTTATTATAAAATTTTGTGAATTAATTTTGTTAAATTAACAAAATATTAATTATGGAATCTCGTTAAATATTAGCGAGATATAATTAAAAGATTTTGTTAAAGATAAGAACAAAATTAATATAATGGAAATTTATTAAAAAGATAACAAATCTTATCCATTGGATTTTTATTAGATTTGTTCTAATAAAATCTTATAAAAAGATTTATTTCTAAATAAATCTAGATAAGATAAGGTTGTTAGATTCTTTCTAATAAAATCTTATTAAGAGATTTATTTCTAAAATAAATCTAGATAAGATAAGTTTATTAGATTGTTTCTAATAAATTTTTCTTAAAGATTTTATTAGATCTTTTCTAACTAAATCTGGATAAGAAAATTTATTAGAATCTTTCTTAAATTTCCATGATGGCTTGGCTATATAAAAGGAGGTTTAGAGGAGGCAAAACATAACACAATAATCTTGGTGTTGCTCCTCCTAGGGCCGGCGGCAAAAGAGGCTCCCTCCTCCTCTTCTTCCACCGCCCACCTCCTCCTTCTTCTCCCTTCTAGGGCCGGCGCCCTTAGGGTTCTTCCTCCCCCTTGCAAGCTTCGGTTCCTATCCTCTCTACCTCTTCTAGGGCCGGCACACAAGGCTTCCTAGACCTTGCTAGGGGGCCGGCGGCCAAGAAGAAGAAGAAGAAAGGAAAGAAGGCAAAAGAAGAGGAAGAAGAGGAAGTTACTCTTGCTTGTTTGCCATCGGAAGAAGAGTTTTGGTGGAGATCATCTCGAAGGATCGTTGTCCACACAACGTTCGAGAAGAGGAGAGGACATACAGCAGAAGATCAAGGGGTCATCTTCTCCTTCTAGACATCCCGAAGAAAAGGTGCAAAGTTTATTGTTTCCGCTTTAAATAAATTGTTCCTTTTATCTTGGATCCTGTAAACCAAACACAAGAGCCCAATGATCTAAATGCGTTGAT
>NW_027430041.1:0-1670 GCF_044706935.1 Curcuma longa | reverse complement strand
TGTTGGGATCGAGGCGTTTGCTAGAGGGGGGTGAATAGCGATTTCTCGATCTTTCTCTGCAAGATAGTTAGCGGAAGCAAAATAATAATATACAAAAGAAAGAACAATCGCTAACCCGTTCGATTTACTTGGTATCCACCTCAACGAGGTGACTAATCCAAGGATCCACACACAGCGAGCACCTTTCCACTATGAAACTTCTCCTTTTCAAAGAGCACTTTGAAGGCGGAGAAACCTTTACAAATCGATCTCTTCCTTGTACAAGATTGGTAGTGAAGTTTAGAGGAAGAGGAATCAGGTTTACAGTGATTGGAGTTCGTGCAAGAATATAGAAGAATGAATCGCTACTTCTCCAATCGTCAAACTGCGTTTTTATAGAATTCTGTGCATCAGTCGACTGCTCCAAGGGCCAGTCGACTGATGGGCTTCAACGGCTCTTTAATACGCATTTAATTCGCCAGTTGTCACCCAACGGTAGTCTATCAGTCGACTGCTCACTCGACCAGTCGACTGATCAGTCGACTGCTCACTCGACTGATCTTTCTGTTTGCTTCGGTGTGCTTCTGATCAATATCCAGTCGACTGAAACTACAGTCCAGTCGACTGAAACTCTCAGTCGATCAGTCGACTGAATCACTGAATTCCAGTCGACTGACCAAGCTGAAACTCCCCTTTCAGCTTCTTCTTCAACTCTTAGCCTTGACGCAAGCCTTCAAACGCCTTCCACAAGCCTCGTGCCCTTCCTTGCACTAGCTTGAGACGTTTCCCTCAGCTTCGTCGTGCTAAGTCTTCCTTTGCCAAGAGGCCGCGCCTCCGGGACTTCACCTTTGCCAAGAGGTCTCGCCTCCGGGACTTCACCTTTGCCAAGAGGCCGCGCCTCCGGGACTTCACCATTTGCCAAGTCTTCCAACCTGGACTTTCCTGTGAACTCAATTCACACACGTTAGATCACCAACATTGCCTAACTTAAACTGATTCAGCCAAACATCAAAATCCAAATCACTTGGGGCAAAATTGCCCCAACAATCTCCCCCTTTTTGATGTTTGACAAAAATCATTTAAGTTAGGTCTTTAATACAGCATGTATAATATCACAATAGATACCTTCAATAATCATGCTCTAATCAGAGTTAATCAAGCATTAATGAGCAACATAAATGCTAAGCATGAATGAATAACCATGAATAATCATGAAAGCCTAACTTTACCATTTCATTCTCCCCCTTTTTGACATACATCAAAAAGCAGTAAAAATCAACAGAGTAAATATGAGTAAGTAAACAGATTTTCAAGAAGGAACAATTATCATGATAAGTGTTGTTACTTTCTCCCCCTTAACCCTTACTTTTCTTTTGTTCAAGCACCAACATTAAAGATTATAAGTTTGAACATATTGTTGAACAAAGAACAAAGTAAATATCTACTAATAAGTGGCAAGATGGAATCAAAATCCATTGAAAATTCAGCATGAATCTGAAAACAGGGGTATCAGTCGACTGCTATCTGCATCAGTCGACTGATGTCTGATAATCTGATTTTCAGTGCCAACTTTGAAAAGCCATAATTAATTCAGTTTAATTCGTAAAAATATGAAATTTGACACTATGATATATTTACCCATAAGCATTTTGGAAAAATTAGTTTCAAAGTAATTTAAAATACCATTTTGA
>NW_027430040.1:0-6038 GCF_044706935.1 Curcuma longa | reverse complement strand
ACAAAGTCTACAAAAGACTAAGTCAATCGATCCTCAGGATCGCCGATTCCTAAATTACTAACTACGGTTTATATGACTAGTTCTAGTAAAATTAAAACTGCAGAAAATAAATTTTACCCGAACCTTTATGATGACCTCGGAGCCTTCCGCTGTATTCCTATCCTCTTCCTGGACGTTGGGTGGACAACGATCCTCCAGAAATAAAGAACTGCAACCTCCGGATGATGAAGCCTTGGATCGTCTTTCTCCTTCTCGCAGCAACTTCGCCTTGTCTCGTCTCTTTGCTAAGATCCGGCCACCACTTTGGTAGAAGGGTCCGGCCACCTCAAGAGAAGAAGGGGAAGGGGCGGTAGAGGAAGAAGAAGCAAAAGAAAAGGAAGAAGAAGAAGAAGAGGGGCGGCGGCACCAAAGGGAATGAGAGGCTTTCGAATCGTTTCGATCTCTCTTTCTCCTCTTGAATTGTCTTGTATGTGCCGCCCACCCCCTCCTTTTATAGCATCCACGCCAAGACCAAGCCTATCTTGCCCATTAAGAAATTTTTTCTAATTTGGATTGATTCTTTAAACCAATTCCAAACTTATAGAATTATTTCTTATCTAGGCCTTTAGATTAACTTGCTTGGTTTTCCACCGTCGGATCTTTTTGATTTGGTTTTTCCTTTTTATAAAAAAAATGAAATCAACCTTATCCATTTTATTAATTGGCCGGCCATTATAAATTAATTCTAATTTGGAATAATTTTTATAACCAATTCCAAATTCCAGAATTATTTAAATCTCAGCCAATTAAATAGATTGCAACCGTCGGATCTTTTTAATTCGGTTTTTCCTTAAAAAAAAACCAAATCAATCTTATCCACATCTAAAGTGGCCGGCCACTTTATGGATAGGATTGGTTTAATCCTTGAACCAATTTTATATTAAATTAGAAAATAAAACCGAACCGAAGAGATCTCATCCGTCGGATGCAACTTAATCTCATCTAACGGTTCTAATATAATCTTCTTTAATATAACTTAATTGATTCGATCCAACGGCCCTGATCTAATCCCTTGGGCGTGTGGTTCAATGAACCAACTCTGGTTCACCTCGTGAACCGGTTCTTCCTTCCAAAGAGAATTAAAACCGAACCGGAGAGATCTCGTCCATCGGACGCGACTTAATCTCATCCAACGGTTCTAATCTATTCTCTTTCAATCTTCTTTATTTATTTTGATCCAATGGATGCAACTTGATCTAATCCCACGGATACAAGCTGATCTCATCCATTAACTCATCCTACGGTCGAGAACTAATCTCATCCAACGGTCGAGATTAAATCTCATCCGACGGCTAAGAACTAATCTCATCCGTTTGATTGCATCCTTTTGAAGATGTCTTTGGAGGTGAAGTGCCTGTGCACCTGCAATGTAATAGTTACGTGTGTTTCTCTAGATCAAGAACTTAGGTATTGGAAATGGTTCGCATGTCAAGAACTTAGGTATTGGAAATGGTTCGCATGTTTAAATGTTGGTAAAGTTTTATTACAGTGATTCGTATGATAGTATGTTCTCGGAACTTCCCTAAACTAAAAGCATGTTCTAAGATTTCATATGTTCATGATAAACCTGATAAACCTCGTTGTTAGATTTTTATATGCTGTGTAATTAGGTTGTATTTCTGTTAACTGTTAAGATAGTTAAGATATTTTAGACAGAAGAAGAAACCCGAGAACAGGAACCATGGTAATCGATCGGTTGGTCGATTACCAGAGGGTGTAATCGATCAACCGATCGATTATACGCTTTAAGGAGAAGCGGAATCCGCGACTCTTAATCGATCACCCGATCGATTAAGAGGCCGTAATCGATCGGCTGATCGATTACGAGGCTGTAATCGATCGGTTGATCGATTACCAAGCCTACTGTGGACACCGAAATGAGAAAATCGATCTTCTGATCGATTAGGCTTTCGTAATCGATCGGTTGATCGATTACCGAGGCTACGGTGATGAAAATTATGAACAGAATCGACCCGTGGATCGATTTAAGCCTATCAATTGATCTTCTGATCGATTATAGGGATATAATCTCCTGATTGGGTCGGTTTAAGGTGAATGAAGCTTAGTGAAGCTAAATGTATGAAGGAAGTGCAACCAAACATAAGTTAGGATTTAAATGTTATTAGACTTTCCTAATACCTTATGCTGATGTTATGATGCCATTTGAATGTTCACTATGAATGAAAGGAAAATGTTATGGAACATTCATACTATGATGGAAAAGGAAAGTATAAAAAGTATTTTACTTTGAAAGAATGGCTTGTACCGGAACCCGAAAGGGATTCCAGGGATGGGCTCCAAAAGTTGCCCCTAGGTTGAAGGACATTTGAGAAGACCTAGTAAACCGTGTAGTCGGGATTAGCTACCTCGTACTACTTGGTATGTGCGCGCAAAAGAAATGAATGGGTACAAGCCAGGGATCCCCAAAGATGTTGATGATTATGTTTAAATGTTTTCAAAAAGGAAATGAATTTCATGTTTATGATATGATGTGAATAACCAATGATTGAAGATGCATGTTTAGGAAATATGCTTTTATGCTTTAATGTTATGATGTTATGTAACGATTGGATTTTGTGAGTAGGAAAGGAACTTACTAAGCTTTATGCTTATAGATGCTTTCCTTATATTGCAGATCCAGTTAACAGGTACTGAGCAAATGGGAGGCAGCAGGACAGGGCTGTGGAGATGTGTGTGGTGGTGACGTGATTATGCCTTGGCCATGAAACCAATGTTTATTTCATGTTGAACAATGTTTTAATATCATGTGTTAATTATCCTGTTTAGAACTGTATGACCTAGTATTTGCCATGCAACCTAGGTTAGTTGGTATTGTTTATTATTGCACTGCTATCATATATGAATCTGTTTTAGATTAGTAGTATGTTCCGCTGCATGTTTAGTTTAGTTTAGTTTTTGTATATGATAGTAGTTGAAGAAAGAATGAATGTAAAGTAAGAACTGTAGCGTCCGTCAAGGGCCCACGTAAGGGCGGGCGTTACAAAGGGGGGGATGAATAGCGTGTCATCGCTTTTCAAAATCGTTCGTTCTATCAGAATACTAAGCAGCGGATTAGATAACAATATGCAAGGACACACAGATTTTTTACTTGGTTCCTAACCCCCCAGGTTAGTACATCAAAGGCCTATGTATGGGAGGCGCCCGTCCACTAGTGGTCTCCATTTCGAACCTTGTTCGGAGGTGGAGAAACCCGTCTTATAGTCCGATAAAATAATAATATAAAATAACAAACAGAAAGTAAGACAATAAAAAGAATCAAACTCTTGGTCGTCGATTTGGAAGTCCTAAGCGCTGCGCACTCCTCCTGGATCTTCCCCGGTTGCAAGAACTTGGCCTCGTTCGCATTCCAAAGCACTACTAGGTGAGTAGGGATGTTTTCTGGCTTGAATGAATTGTTTTTGCACGTTAACCTCCTTTTATACTGCTCCTGAGTCGACTCCAGTGTTACCCGAGTCGACTCCAGCTGATGTGGTAGATGAAACTTCTTCCCTGCTCGTTATCCCCCGCCTGAGTCGACTCGGCTGAATCTGAGTCGACTCCAGCCTTGAGTCTTCGATCTGCTTTTCTCTGCGCTGCGATTATCCACTCTCCAGTCGATTGGAGTTTCCTTACAGTCGACTGGACCATCAGTCGACTAGATTCCAGTTACAGTCGACTGGATATTCCGTCAACTGGATTCAGGTTCTAGTCGACTGGATCCCCTGGACTGGTTGTTTTGACTTTACTTTATTTGCTACACTTATGCTTTCTTCATCTTGCTTCCAGCTCTTTGTTCCTGCAAGACAAACATGCAAATATACAAACAATTCTAAGCCTTACCTTGTGGGTCTAACTTCGGATTCCTACTGAAATCCTGGGTTAGTCTGACGCCTCCTGTTCCACTCTGAAAACGCGCCCTTACCCACTCCACTCAGGAGAATTTATGCCAACCAAGTCCTCCAGACTTGTTGGACTTTTGCTCGGCTCTGTCCTCAGCCCCCAGGATTTGTGCTGTGGTTCGGTCCTCCTGACCAATCCAGACTTCTGCTGCGACTCGATCCTCCAGATCAACCCAGACTTCTGCTGCGACTCAGTCCTCTTGACTAGCCCAGACTTCTTGCTGCGGCTCGGTCCTCCAGACCAGTCCAGACTTTACCTGGTGCTTCGACTATGCCAAGACTTCTACCTGATCCTCCAAACTAGGACTTTCCCTTTGCCTAGCCTACAACTAGGACTTTCTCTTGTCTAGCTTCACTTACTAGGACTTCCCTTGCCCAATCATCCAGATCAGGACTTCCACTACCTAGTCTGATCGATTAGGACTTCTCGCTAGTCATCTGACTAGACTTCACTCACTTCCACACATCCAAACATCAAGTCCTGTTTGGATCAATCCCTTGGTCAAACTGACCAGACCTAGATGTATTGTCAAACATCAAAACTCTGGGCAAGATCTTAATGCATCTTGCACCAACAATCTCCCCCTTTTTGATTTTTGATAATTTCTTAAGTTAATATGGGTCAGGATTTAACAATCTGGGAGAAATCTATATTATTAACTTAAGGTCCCTTCTCCCCCTTTTCATACATAAAAAAGATTTATTAGATTTTAGCTCATTCTCTCTTGCACCAATAATGATGATAACCCCTACGGTCACAACTAAGTCTTGACATTTCTTAAAAAACCATAGTAGATTTCAAATAATAATTTATCAATTAATTATAAAACAATATAATTTTTTTAATTAATTTTTTAAAAACCAAGTTTTTGTAAAATAGAGTTTTATAATTTTGATTTTAAAAATAGATTTTAAAGACATTTTTCAAATTAGTTTTCAAAAGTATTTTACAAAATAGGTTTTTTTAAATTAGTTATTATTCTTTTAAGTCAGAATCTCCCCCTTAACCTGACACATCCTCAGGGCTCTTTGTTGACCACAAAGCAATCTTTCTATGTGTCTAAGGGTTTGACTCAAATTAAAAGAATAACTTTTTGAAAAACTATTTATTATCCTTTTTAAATTAAAATCTCTCCGTTAACTAAACACGTCCTAAGGGCCCTTTGTTAACCATAAAGTAAACTCCCCCGTGTGTCTTAGGGTTTGATCCTAAATCAAAAGAATAATATATAAAATAATTTTAAAAATAATTTTAAAATAATTTTTTAAATTAATTTTACTATTACGATTTGGACCTCTCCCTAAATCTGACACTTCCATAGGGCTCCTTGTTAACCACAAAACAAAGTCCCTAAATGTCTTAGGATTTGACCCAAACCAAAAAAGATAAAATGTAAAATAGTTTTTGAAATATGAATTTTGAAATAATTTTACTCTTTCAATTTGGATCTCCCTCTAAATCTGACACTTCTTTAGGGCTCTTTGTTAACCACAAGGCAAACTCCCTAAGTGTCTTAGAGGTTAATCTAAATCAAATAGAGTAAATAATTTATAATTTTTTAAAATATAATTTTTAATTGAACTTTTAAACTTAGACTCCTCCTAAATCTGACACTCCCTTAGGGCTCCTTGTTAATTACAAGGCAATCTCCCTATATGTCTTAGGGGTTGTTCCAAGTTAAAAGAATAATTTGTAATATTTTACAAAATAAGATTTTTTAAAATAATTTTAGAATTTTTTAAAGTTTGTTTTTAAGAGGTCTGTTAAATATGAAGTCTTTCAAGAATGACCTCCCCCTGAACTAGACATTCTCTTAGGACATCCTTATTAACCACAAGGATTTTCTACCTATGTGTCTTAGGGTTATTAGACTTAGTGTTGACCTAGAGGTTTGTGTCTAATGTGTTTGTAACGCCTGCCCTTACGTGGGCCCTTGATGGACGCTACAGTTCTTACAATCATTCATACATACACTATCATATATGGAAAAATTCAAATCTTTGCAGCGGAACTTAACTGACTATTAAAACAGAGTTCATATATGATAACGACAAAGGTAAACTAACCTAGGTTGCATGGCAATTCTAGATTAGTAAAGT
>NW_027430039.1:0-1863 GCF_044706935.1 Curcuma longa | reverse complement strand
TGATGTGTATACAGTATGTATATATGTATTTATGCTTTATTTGCACATCTTTCTGATTTTATTGCTAAATCTTGTGTGCATTGCATCCCTTATTTATGCATTTAGGCACATATCTTGCATTTCCTAGTTCGGAGATCTGCTCGTGTTTTTACATGTTTCAGGGTGGAAAATGGAGCAAAAATGGGCAAAAACGGAGTACAATTGAAGACAAGGCAAGACAGGGCCGTGCCTCATAGGCACGGCCGTGTCTACTCAGCTTGTGGCCGTGTTTCAAAGGGCACGGGCGTGTGCACAAACAGAAGACCATCAAGCCTGGGCCGTGCCTCACTGGCACGACCGTGCCAACATTCTCCCTCAACAGCAGCCAGAGGCCGTGTCTACCAGACACGGCCGTGCTTTGAAACAGAAGCCAGCCGAGACTTGGCCGTGCCTCACAGGCACGGTAGTGTTTCCAACATCAACTCAAGCCACTGCTGTTGGCCGTGCCCACCAGGCACGGCCGTGTGCCAAAACAGAAGGGTCCAAGCATCTGGCCGTGCCTCAAGACACGGCCGTGTCCAGCAAATGAAGAGAAGACAGGCTGTGGCCGTGCCTCACAGGCACGGCCGTGCCTTCAAACAGAGCCGAGTCAAGTCTGGACCGTGCCCCAGAGGCACGGTCGTGCCCCAGTGTGCCCCCGGACAGAAGCCTCACTGCCTCAGGCCGTGCCCCCAAGGCACGGCCGTGCCTCCTCCTGTGTCCGATGCCCACACGAGGCCGTGCCTCCCAGGCACGGCCGTGTGCGCGGGGGCGTGCTGATTTCGTGACCTGCATATAAATAGGTCCTCTTTGTGACCTAAGAAAGGGGGGAGACCTTGGAGAGCCACCGGAGCTGTTCTAGAGCCACCGACGCCTGTTTCGGAGCGAGATTCGACGATCCATCCACCAATCCGACTGCTCCAGTCCATCCTCATCCCATCTACGCCGAGTTTACAGTCCGAGGAAGAAGATAAGTCTTATTTCCTGCATTTCCTTGTTGTATCTTTGGATTGAGATGTATTCTTCCCTTCCTTTGGCTTGTAACCTCCACGCTATGGAGTAGATTCCCTAGATTCTAGGATGTAGGATAAATCAGATGTAATGGATGATTGTATTTGGATTTGATTAATCTACCGTTTTCAATGATATACTTGTCTATTGCTTTGTGGATTTATGCTTGTGCTTGATGATAAATTATGTGTGTGAATCCATGAGGGTAGGGATTAACTATGAATTGGGGAATCATTAGGCCGTACACCGGGGCGCTTCGTGACAGGGAGAATGCCTTGAACCGGGCGAGTTCCGAGGGGTTTCTCAATGCGTAGTTAATTCTTATGAGGGATAGTTAGCGGTCATTCGTTGTTGGGGAGAGATCCGTAAAAAGATATCCTGTGACAGGGGATAGGGTTCTTTTAGTACTCTGGGGCGCCTGAGTGACACGGGAATGCCTTGAACCGGGCTTCTAGAACCATCTCAAACCGACAACGAGTGACGTAAGAACACCAATGCTTTATTCCGAGGATACCTGACGAGGTCGAATTGGATAAATTGGTTAACATCCCTACAATTGAACAATTATTGAGGAAAGGTAGAGGATCCAAGTCAATCAATCCATACTCTGAGGAGTCCGAAGTCCTAGGATCGTTTCACAACCAAGTGTCACAGTCGATTCCTTTCTTCGAATTCTAGGATAAAGTACTTTAGAACACTCCCATCTCCCCCACACAACTCATGCTCAATATTCTCTCCACCTTTTTGTGCTAGATCTAGTAAGTAATTCCACGGTCCCTGTGGATTCGATCTTTTTATTACTTGACGACATTCCGTATACTTGCGGAACGCTAT